>NC_088709.1:48429537-48729537 GCF_963576615.1 Watersipora subatra | reverse complement strand
TAAACTTCATGTCATAAGAAATTTATTTCAAGCAGTTCAAATGAATTAAGAAGAAAAAGAAAACAACTGTAAAGGTTTCCTAGCTTTTTTGAACATCTGCAAAATTTAAAGTATATATCATGAAAGAAGTGTTTTGTTGAACTAAATTAGGAAGAAAAAATAAAAACTGTTAACATGTTTAAAGGTAAATTTGAAATCATTAGCATGTAGCCTAATGGCTAAATATAAGCTATTGAGTTATAATTGCCACTAGAAATTCCACTGTCATACAGCCCACGACCAAAGAGATATTGAAAAAAACAAAGGGTACTGATGTTTGAGAAATGCAATATTAGCAGTCAAATGGCACTGCAGTGCAGTAGGATAACTGCAATGGTAGCTGTATTATACTAGATGTTATTATGTACAACAAACAGCAAAAATGAAAGAAAAATATTATATGTTTATAACGCTCCCCGCAATATAGGAAGAATGCAATATTAGAAGGAAAATGCACTGATATTATTAGAATAACCAATATTATTAATATAGTAACTCAGTAATAATTGAAAACCAACGCACCATTTTGTTTACATTTCGAAACGTCATAGTGTAGCTAACAATATCAAGAAGCTGTGATATTTATTTAGATTTTTGGGAAATTTATTTAAAAAACTATTTAGAAAAAATAATAACGGTAACATATTGCCCAACATCGGTCACTATATACTTTGACCTTGTAAATTCGAATGCTTATTCTTAAAATTAAATCTTACAAAATAAAATAATTCTTTTTATAATTAAATCTTATAAAATCAACTAATTATTTTTATAATTAAGTATTGTAATAATCTCATAAGAATCGTTAGAAAAAATATCATCGTCCTTTCCTTTACTCTCACTGCTTGGACATCAGTTGTAATATTAAAGTACTCATAAGTGTCCAAAATGTCAGTTACTTTGCAATCGGCAAAAAAGAAACGATTATTTTTTAGTACTTCCACGTTGATTACCGAAACCTTCAGCAATTATACGATGCTATAGACCGGTGAATTGAGCACGTTTTTTTTGTGAAATGGGCAACCCTTATACGTTCTATTGTCGGTTGCTTGGCATTTTGTTTGCCGGTCTTAATTTTGATAAAAATAAGGCTTGTCAAGTTTTAATAACGATTTTAGGCCAAATTAATCTGTCTATTTATGTATAATCTGATCAGATAGGTAAGCTTTAGGGAATTTTCTACTATTAATAAAAAATTGGTAGCATATTTAAATAGGTTAATATGTGTTTTGTATTGTTATTATACTTAAACGACTCTATTGAAAAATGGTTAAATTTGTTGATAATTTTTTGGTACAAAGGTTTGCGACAGCCGTTGATGAATAATTTTTGTGAGTTGTGTGCACATATGCATTTATTATAAAGCTCCCAAACAATTTCTTCGCTCATGTTTGGTTGTGGGATAAAAAATACTTGGTATATGACTATTGAATTTCGTCCATTTCACTGTTGACATCATAAGGTGAAAATACGTTATTGCTGTATAGTGATATAGCAACCCAAGGATAATTAGTGGTTTAAAAAGCCAAAGTAATTATCTAATGCAATCACTGCCAGTTAAAAATTATCAAAATCATTATTAAAAATAGTAATAAAACAATATGCTAAACTTAGTAATTATAGTTACCTACAATAACTCGGGTGCATTTTGTGGGTATCATCAGCAAAAGAATGTAACATTATAATGTTCTACGTGCAAATTTCTTACCTTCAAGACATAGGTGTAACATAAACGCTGAATCTAACTTATATGAATTTAGTTTACTAAAAACATACTTGAAAGGGGTTTCCATATAATTTTAGTGATCATTCAACTGAAATTTTATCACTTATTTGTTTGCAAACTCGTTTTTACTGTAATGGATAATGCTGAACTGAGATATAATCGCCAACTTTTAATTTTTGGAAAAAGATTATTTTTGACAGTATTTTGCAGAAAACAAAATTAGCCCTAGTACACTGAAGACCAAAAAGCATTGTGTTTCATAGAGCTAGTAAAATTTATAGTGTTTTATTTAACATGTCGGTTAGCGTGGAAATACTTATAAATAAATTTGGTATTATCAGAATTAATGAAATGTAGTGTGGCTGGGAAAAATCTTCAAAGTAGCTGAGATTAATTAGGAGAGCAAAAAAATGTAGCAAAAATAGCAAAAATGTAAACTACGAAACAGAGAATTTTCTATAAAGATGCAATTAATACAAACTGAGAAAAACTAATAAAAATCATTCTTTTGTCGTAATCGGTACAAGAATCACCAAAGTTTAATTACAAGAAAGTCGATTGTTGATATCATTTTGCCAAAAACTAATTATCCCTTGTACGACGAAAACCAAAAAGCATCGTGTTTCATAGAGCTAAAATAGTTCATAGAGTTTCAATTAATACATCATTTTTGGCGTCAAAACCGAACAGGGTGTATGGATTATGTAGTAAGAGTGATAATTTTTAGGAGCTTCTATGGTATCATGGATAAAGTGCTGGATTACAAAACTGCGTTCCCAATCTTCGTGAGTTCAAGTTCAGCAAAATTTGAAAGTTGTATTCCAAAATTTTAATAACTTTAGCTGGACATACTGATGAACGGACAACAGAAGACCAGCAACAGAAAACAAACGATAAACTTTGAAAAAATATATATATATAGATTAAATATGACTTGCTTCCCGTAAACACCGTCTGGTATTATACAAAATTATAAAATTTTATAAAATTGGAATAGTAATTATAGACAGTTTAACATAAAACTCCCACAAAAGAAGCATTGTTTAACAGGTTAGCCAGCTATCCCACAACATTTTCTGACTATCACACCGTCAGCTAGGATGTATTGTGCAAGTATTTCATAGAAACAACCAACGCTTTTGTAATTGTTCTATTGTGATGCCTTCAAAAGGGCTCAAAAATACATATTTATGAAACCTTGAGTACTAACTTATTGGCGCTGGTCTCTATGACCAAATGTCCATTTTATCGCTACATTGTAAGGCTTGTAACTACCACGCTATCTGTGTTGGCATCTCTGGACCACTAGCGTTTTAAATTTCTACTGTAACAAATAGTTTATGACCTTCATCCAAACATCTGTCGTTTTCTGATTTATAATCATCAACAATTCAACCGCAGCGGAAAGTTTGCCAAATATCTAAGATTGGTTCCCATTGTGCAAATCGTTCCAGTCTGCGCACACTAGTGGTGCTGGTACTGTCAAATGAAGTTAATCAGTTCTGCTTCAAATGTCCATTGTCCTCGGATCACTTTCTGGCAGTCAACAGACAAAGCCTTGTTTAATTCATAAAAATAACAACCTCACTGCTTGCACTATTCCTAATTATTTTACTTCAGCTGCTGTAGTTATGTAGACCGGTATTATAAATACATACTTAGGTATGTAGACTGATATATTAAATACATCCTTAGGTACTTTATTACATGATTCAAGTAGTGGATATAGAAAGAGTCAAATTGATGCTTGTTTATTATAATTGTATCATATGATCACTAATCAGCCACAGAACTCTCTTTTGTTCTAATTGTTTACCCGCTGTGTTTAAAATTTAGCAAGCAACATATGACAGTAGATTGGATTCACACATGTTTTTATTTAAATCAACCAATCAGGCATGACTTGCTGTTAAAATCATTGGTTTTCCAATTGCTGAAAGATCTTTGCGGAAAATTATTAGCAGATTTTAAGATTCAAAGATTTATGCTACATACCTTATCAGCAACATTTATTTTTAACTTTGAACATGAACACACCAAATACTATAAATAAAATACAAAATATTATGGTAAAGAAACTGAGAAACAGCAGCATAGATAGTTTAAACAACAGCAGGATAGTTTAAAATTAGTATTTCATTAAACAAACTTGTCAAGTTCTTCAGTCGAATTTAATATACACTTACTGCACATGGTATGATGAAGATATTTTGTTTTACATATATGTCATATTCAACTATCAGTGATGAAATACACATAAATATGTAATGCCTAATGTGTTATAATCTCATTTGTTCTTTGGGGTTACACCTTTCCTTTACTAGCAGAGCTGATGCTTTCCAACTTCATTTGTTTATTTATCTTTGTTAAACAGATTGTAAAGCTGTTCAACGCTAGATAACTTATCCTTAATTTATTTTTGTAAGCAGGAGAAACACTTTTTGAAATGCCAAGAAAGCATTAAGCCGTTTATTTTTGTGAACAATTAAAGTGGCCTACTATTTAGTTTAAGTGAAAACAGTTTCTTTTTAGAGCACAACGTTCTTTGATAACGTGCACCCCTGTATTTTGTTAAAGAAACTATCTAAACAGACTTTTCGCTCACATGCTTGTAATCCTACGAATTTACTACAGCCAGAGTGGCCTAATTTTGCTCTAATGTTTGCCATGGCATCCCTGCAATAATTTTTGTTTTATTGTTTTACGTTTTCATAACTTAGGCTGTCATGTATTTAGTTTTGCATAGTAATAGGTGTCAGTGTTGCTGATTTTGCTTGTCTTTATATTTTTATTTATTGTGGGCTCATGTACATATGGGTTTTATTTATGGTCACCTACAGTATTTTTTTGTTTATTTTTGGCAGCTTGTTCATTTGGTTCTCGATGTCTATAATTTTATTTGTTAATAAATTGTTTTTGCTATATATTTCTCTAGGAGCTTAGGATTCAACACATGTATAATTCAGCATTTGCCAATCTATGCATACATGTTTCTATAAGCATATGATTCATTGTGGCTATAGTTCGGATTTTTATAGATATATCTGTATGATTATATGTGATTAAGGTTTCACACACCTATAGGTTTATGTTTAAGTTTATTCAGTAAAAAAGATAGCTTTTGCCTCAGAAAATCTCTTTAAAATTTTATTAAATCAAAGTTTAACAGAATTAGTTATCAATTTCTCAAATTTTAATAACCAATTCAGAACAGTTATTCATTATTTTAACAATGATGCAATGAACTATGACTGATAAACAATAAAGGAACAGACTTTGCTAGTCTGAAATACTCTTTTATAGTTGGAGCTCAGTTACCTTGAAGTGCAGCAGTTTATTTAAACTTGTCATATTCTCCTCAAATTGCATAAAAGACTTTTCATTGTGATATTGTACTCAAACTCAAATACATAGTTTTACAACATATTGTGGGCTTTCATGAAATTTTTTATTAGTAATGCAGATGGTCTAATCTCTTACATGACCTGTAAAATATCTTACACAATTTTGTATTATGTAAAATGGAGAGACTTGCAGAAATGTTTGACAACTAATTTTCAGCTCTGTCAATCATATTTGTGACACAACTGTACAAAGAGTCAGCAAGGTGCACATGATGATATTGCATTATATGTGTAGGCTGGTTTGCAGGCCTGCAACATAGACAAAGTCTACATTTAAAGTCATGACTACTAAACTATTAGTGTTGACCTAATAATCGTTGATGGCCCATTCAACCTAGTAGGCACTGTATTTACTACACTCTCTGTAGATGTATGAGTACATTTTATGATTTATGACTTTATTACGTCCAACTAATCTTGAACTTATCCAATTTTCTTTACAACTTTTCATACTTACCAACTGGTAATGTGCCCAAATCGATAACTATATTGATTTGTGATGACAACTTGATGAACTAGCTGAACTGACGATGTCATATGAATTACAGAGCCCTGGCAGTAATCAGTAGCATCACACATCAGCCACCTGCACATAGTCAGAGTAACTTATGATCATGAAAAACACATCCCTTTATCTTTTCAACAACCTTCACTATTAGATTTCATAATTATATATTACTAGGCTACATACTTTATGTAGTCATATAGAAGACTTTTCATTGTGTTTGTAATAATTTTACCTGATGGTTTCTCATCAGCTCTAAAACTGTCTCTTATATTTGAGGTAATTCTCTTGCTTGGTCTTTTAGTCAGTGGTCTATGGGTGAATGACAGCACCTCTGCTATTTCAACACCTTTATATATTAATTATTCATATATAGCTCTCTGTTGATTTTACAAATGTACAAAATTCATAAACTACATAGTTCCTCTAGCAGTATTGTTACAGCTAGTTTTAGTTTGATTGATGACTCTTTGTATTTATCTAATTTTACTTCACACTGCTATCTATTGTATGTACAAATTTAGTTTTCGGCCTACTGGCAGCCATTTTACCGAAAATTTAGGATTTTGCTGCTTGGTGAGTATACAAATTATTTTAAATTTCAAACTTTATCCAGAACCGTTTTGTTAAATATTTTAGGTTTTCCAACGTGTGAATAAACAGAGCTTGCAAATAGTCCAATGTATCTGTATTATGTGCATTGCTAAAGCAATGTGAAGCTGCAATCGCTACAAATTTATAATTATCCTTTACAATGTTCTTTACTCTAACAAAGCGACTACTTTCACCACCTGCAGAGTCAATGCTGTCACTTTCATTATCTGTGTATGAATTTAATTCTGAATCTGAATCAGCTATAAAGTCATCAACAAGAGTTATTATGTTTCTACCACAAGAGGTGCTTGCGGAAGCAATATAAAAATTAACCAGTTTGATCTTCAGAAAAAAAAGTACGTTTTCAATTTGCATTTTCCGGATCAAAGATTCTAAGCTGTTTTGCAAATATACATGTAAGTTTATTTTTTAGAAAATTATTGAGCAAAATTTTAAAGGCCTTAAAAACACTCATGATTGGTGATTTTGTTGTAACGAATAATTAATATTCAGTTACTACGCAACTACATAAGCGTCAAAAAGATGAGACCACAGCATTCGATCATGGAATTTGCATAAACTGGAGTAGGGCTGTCACAGGGGTTGGGGAAGACTGAAGATATATTACACAACTTCTCTAGTCTCACTAACATACAGCTTAGCAGTGTGTAACTTCCCATGTGTAAAGAAAGCTGCTCACTCCTTTACTCTCCACAAGCCAGAAATAAACTACCAGAGTATTTAGCCACAATTGTATATATATATATATATATATATATATATATAAATTTCTTTGAATATATGTAAAGGTATGCACACACGATGTACGCAATACAAGTGAAAATGCAAAGATTTTGCTCTAGCTCTGTCGAAACAATGTTAGCAAGCTCTTTATATATTGACTGAGTGTCGTAGGCTCTGCACCAATCATATCCTTTTCTGTGATATTTCTCTTTGTTCTTCTCGGCCAGCCGAGTTAGCTCACCAGCGACAGACTTTTCTGCCGTGATAGCAAGACTAAGACACGCTGGCACTTGTAGAGTTGGTTTTGCTGGTCGTGGTAAACGGTGCTCCATCGTAACACATGACTAAAGTTTTTAAGCCCCCTTTTTAGTAGGTTGGTTAAGTTGGCTATCAGCATTCTACTCTACCTCCTTTTTCACAGTCATCCTGCATTGTTTCAATATTCTGGAAATAATTAACCTTGATCTTTGCATTCTATATAAAGAAGATGAATTGTTAAACTATTTATGAGCATAATTAGTGGTTTGACCTTCTAGCAGAGTCACATCATAATAATGACTACCTCTGAGAGTATGACTTCTGAATACTGCTTAGTAACTAACTAAAACAGTCTTACTGTTGCTGGACTCAAGGCAAAGAATTTCTGACAATATTCTGATCATCAGCAACCACTTGAACGCTGATGTAGCTATGGATATTGCATTTGATCAACAGTGTGACTTTTTCTGATTACTCCACAAGTGAGTACATTTAAATCGCTTTGTACATTTAGTGTTCTGATGTAGTATACTGTAAAAATAGCCTACAATACTGAAAGTCATAAAATATCACCAACAAATAAATGGAGAAGCATGAATAAGGTTCAAAGGATAACAACATTACCTAAACATTTGCTCTGAAATAATATGTACACTACAGCTTTGCTATGCAGACTTAGAGCTTGCATTACAAGTGCATCTCAACAGTCATTAATCATCTAATTAGATCATCACAGCTGGCAAGGCAACATACCAAACATTAACCATTCATTCTCCCATCAGATTGATATTGCTGCAGTTTATATACATTAAGCCTTTGAGCCCTGACCGTCTTTGTCAATGTACGTCAGGTTTCCTGGGCATTTTGTCCAATGATTTGAAATTTTTAATCCTATATTAATTAAATCTAAATATGCTCAGAATGCAATGCTATTTGGTAAAACACCAGTAAGAAGTGACATGCTAAATATGATGATAATACAATTATATTTGATGGAACACTAGTAAACAAGTCCAGCAACACACAGAAATTGTCACTAATAAGGAAAAAAGTGTTTTACAGTTTTCTTGGGCTCTTTGAGCTTTTTGGACTCACATTTATTTGCTGTATCATTTCCTTAAAGTTGTCATTATAACAAAGGAAGTAGATGAAGATATATGAAAACAGTCAAAAATGGAAGTAAAAATTATTCCCTAACTCCCTGAACAAATATTAATTCGTTTGGTTTATGCTGTTAATTTGAAGCAACAATTGTAAACAGAAGCAAGTAAATGCCGTAACACCAGTCATTAGGTTCCAAGGGTTAAGTCATATTAACTGTATTTTCATTTTTATAGAAATTTTCACTAAAGCTCATATTAATAACAGATTAGAACTAAAATTTTGACACTGACGCTAAGATTTACATACCCACCGTTCAGGTAGCAAATATGCCATAACCCGTCGGCTCTTGTGTAGAATATCTGCCGTAACCTGTCAGCGCTCATGTAGAGTATCTGCCATAATCTGTCAGCTCTTATATATTATTTTGCTTAAACAAATATATTTATCTATGATGACTCGCTACCTCTGATCATTTGCATAAAACACAAACTAGTTTTAGTATACTGTATTATTCTGCGTTTAACACACATTTACTTGCACAAGTCATAGTCTTTTATAAAATTCACTGCTCCTCATTGGTGATTGGTCTTTACTGGTATGCTCATACATCTCAAGTTTTTTAACGCAATAATCCGATTTTTGCTGTAAATTGCCGCAAACATAGATCTATGCTATGCGTTTACATGCGAGATAGTTACATAATTCTATAACTTCAAGAAATGCAAAAAATTCGAGAGCCAAAAATCAAAACTACAAATATTTAGAACTCGAGCTGTAAAGTCTTCGCAAACTGGTTAAGGAGAAAAATCTCAGTCTGTATAAACAGTTCTCAACTTTCCAACGCATATTCAATGTAAGTTATAGCGGAGTTTAAGCAGTCATGTCCGGCAACTGTCTTGCACTGCTCATCAGCATGGCGTTATGAGCATTTTGAAAATGTGCACCCACAATGCGTTGGAGCCCTTAACTCCACTTTCATTGCACTTAGACAACGATCTTTTTGCAAACTGTTGCAAAAATTCAAATATGAATATGTATATATATAGCTATATACCTTTGAACATTACATTACATTACATTACAAAGGTATTATATATATATATATATATACTATATATATAATATATTGAGAACGGAAAGCTTTTAAAACTGTTTACTACTTAAAGTTTCATGGTTGCTACCATTCATCAGGTAAAACTGAAATGATCTAAAGCTCATATGACCGTATGCAAAAACACATCAATTAGCCTAAAGATTAAAGCCAACTCTATATAATACAACAATTTAATTTTTCATGTTGTAGCATTGCAAATCAAGTGCTCATTAGAATGCCTGCACTTTGACACAAGCTGGTTTCGTGAGTTTAAGCTTGCAAGCTCAGGTTCGTACAGATTGAAGTACTTCTCCCAAATGCACAAATTACAGCGTTTACTGGTCTTATTGTAACTACTCGCTTTCTTCACTTCGTCAATGTATATATATATATATATATATATATATATAAATATATGTTTATATATATACATATATTTTTAAAACTGTTTACTACTTAAAGGCTAACTTGCAACAAAATTCACATTACAGTTATTTAGTATCAAAAGATTCACCATGTTTTACTCTGTTGTGTTATAGGTGCCAAATACGTGGAAATGTGATTAAAAGCTCTTAAAAGCTCAAAAACAACAAAAAAACGTTGTAGATTGGAATCTCTGTATTTATCTGATGTAGTCATTACATTTTGGTTATCGTTGTCACGTGAGGTTCTCTCGTGAATTGAAAGGCCAATAAAAAGCTCAATATAAATTTTATCGTAGCACTAGTTTATAACAAACACATCAGGATTTACCGAAAACCTCGTAGCAAATATAAATGCTCACTACTTTACAGTTTTGTTTCGGCCTGGACCAATCGTCAAGTCGTAATCTGATCATGTGACCCAATACTTCAAAATTAATTTTTGAAGCACTTTTTGATTATCACAGGTAAACAACAGGCTCATCATGATTATCAAACAATGATATGTACTCCTTCGAGCTAAGGTTAAAAAGTTTAACGCTTTTTTTACGGTAAGTTGTAAGATATTAGTGCTAAAAGTGACAGCATTACAATGAAAATAAAATAGACGCGTAAGAACAATAGACATGGTTTTATTGAATGTGTGAAGTACTTTTGTGAAAATATATTCGGCGAATGAGATTGCATGAAAGTGTAAACATAAACCATCCTGTAACAACTACGTCCCACTTGAGCCGTTTTGTAAAGCAAATCCAAACTACGGCGGTCTCGTGTGGCTGCGATTACCTGTGTTTTTTTGCTTTTAAGAGCTTGTAATTACATTCCCACATATTTTGCATCTACAACAAAGCAGACTAAGACATGTTGAATATTTTAATACTAAATAACTGTAATGTGAATTTTGTTGCAAGTCAACCTTTAAAGTTTCATGGTTGTTAAGATTCATCAGGTCAAACTAAAATGGTTTGAAGCTCATAAGACTGTATGCAAAACACAATGAGTAGCTTAATGATAAAAGCCAGCTATATATGATGCGACCATTTAACTTTTCATGTTGCAGCATTGCAAATCAAGTGCTTATTAGAATGCCTGAACTTTGACACAAGCTCGTTTCGTGAGTTTAAACTTGCAAGCTCAGGTTTGTATAGAGTGAAGTACTTCTACCAAACGCACAAAATACAGCGTTTACTGGTCTTATTGTAACTACTCGCTTTCTTCAACACTCTCTACTTGATTTCGTACTGGAGAGACCGATCTTTAAGCTGCCATATATAACTACTTACATGTAGCTCTGTTGATGTTTGTTTTGATGGATTGTTGAAGCTGCTGCAATGGTTGTAGTATATTTTTAATGGGCCGTCTGTCAAACCAACATATGTTTGTTTGGCAGCATCAGGTTCATTGGTCATAACTGTAGCCTGATAGATGACAGAACTGGACAAACATGCATTTGTCAGTGGACATGTATCTTTGTCTCGACAGTTGCATGTTACTGTTGGCTTTTCGTTTGATAGCTGCACTTTGTTGTTATTCGCAATAATCTGTCCAATATTCTTCATGCAGCTATAGCTAAGTTTTACATGGTTTCCATTAAATATCGAATAAAGCTCCATCATAAATAAACATAAGCCATTTGAATCTTGATTCAATTTGAATCTTGATTAAATTGATTAGAACCTGATGGTTGCTTTGCGGTCAGTCTTTCAAAAAAATTAAAAAAATTGACTATTGGCTCATTTTGGCAGTGGCGATTGTCTTGTTCAATCTAATAGAGTTTATAAATACTTGATATGTTTAATCTAGTTTTCAATGCTCATACTTCACCATCAGAGTTTTGGGATTACTTTTTCCTTTTTACTTAGCAAGGTGAAAGTAGTTTGTAGAAGCTTATAGTAGCAGAATTTATCCAGTATTATGAGTATACATATGTAAAAGTTTGAAGCTCTGCAATCACAGTCCAAGTTGCATTTTTGGGAAAGTGCTACAGTAGAGCGATGAAGGACAGTTAATTGACTGTTTCTCAACAAGAGTTTGTAAGGAGTTCTAAGCAAAGTAACTTACCTTAACCAAAGCAAAAAATATATAAAAACATTCAGTAAATAAAAGCTCAAGCCATGTATGCTCATAAAATTCCAATTCTATTTCATTGCCAACAAAAAATTACACTACTTTCGAATGAATTTTAAAGACTTACCCAGCAAAAGGGTTAAAGGTTGCCTAACTGTGGGAATGTTATTGCAAGATCAGTAGCAGATGGCAATAGTAATTGAAGCTATTAGCTTGAAGCATTTTTTGGAAATTTTAACTAGTTATCAGCCCTTATCAAAGTTTTTAATTTGCGAAATCGGTCAAAGTGTTCATAGACTTTGCAACTTTTAAATTGAAAACGGCTGTGATGCAATATAATCATATTAAATATTCATAATTTTGACTATATTATTGTATCTGAAGTCTCATTACTCAAAATCTTTATAAGTAACAGTAGAGCATGCCGTAATATGTTTTAAACCAATCATTTATGATGATAGCTAACTTTTAAAGCAAACCTTTTTGGATTTCAAACTTTTAGACGACATTTTGCATGTTATGAAAAGCAAAAGCCAAATGGTGTAATTCCATAGTCAATTCTTGACAATAAATTTAAACCTATAAATGTGACACATAGGTTTTTAGCAAATGTTAAATCTGCGTCAAGTTGTGTTACAATTATCTGACATGCATGGTAGACAGAATACAAGTGTAGAGTGGTGATCAGATGAAAAAACAAGTCATGGTAAGGCAGTCTACAGAAGGGCTTTTGTTTTGCATTATCATATTGGCTAGTCATTGGTGCTATTATGGCAATGCATAGATCAATGTTTTTGCCCAAAATTACTTCCTTGTATCACAGCTTAGAGCTTGCATCATGAGTGCACCACAATGGCCAATAATAATTAATCAACCAAACATGTATGTCAACATACTGACATCAAACTATTCATTCTACTGTCAAATTTGCATTACTGGTGTTTTCACATACATTAAATATCATTAGCTGTTTTACATTTGCATAGAAGTTTACTCTGGAGCGCATAATCATAACAAATTCAAACTCAAATTTAAATAGGACTGGAGTTTACGTAGCATTTCGCTTAGTAAAACAATTCTCTGCATATCAGGTCAGTTCTAACGTGACATTCTTATAGGAATGTCTGTGTATGATGGCTTGTTGCCTCTCTTTGTATGCATAGAACAACAACTACTAGTTTCTATAAATTTCTAGTTTCAGACATACAATGGTTTGTGCAAGTGATAGTATTGTATGAAATAAAATGTTTCCTATTTAGTGATTGGTCTTTACTGATATGAAGTTATATCATATACTGTACCTAACTGTACTACCCGGTGTTGCACAAGTAATAAAACAATATTTGGACAGAAAACTTATTTTAATTTAACATATAGACCTGAAACACTTATTGTTATAAATGTAAAATTTCATATCAGGAGAAAATTATTATTGTGCAGTTCAACTGAACTAGGAAAAAAATTAAAAAAACTTTCAAAGTTTTCAAACTTTTTCAAACAACTGTGACTTTTAAATTTCATAACATGAAATAAGTATTTTGTTAAAATAAGTTAGAAGGGAAAGTGTAAATGTGAAGGTTTTTAAATGTAAAAGTTAGATCACAGCATTTAATGGCTAATTGCAATATGTTTTGCTATGATTACAATGAAAGATTATTTGGTATACAATTACATGATTTTAGTTTCACAGTTAGTATGCAAAAATATCGTTGGCTACTGACATACAGGAAGTAGTATAGAAACCCAAATTAATTAATCAATGCAATCCCCTTTTGGTAAAAATCCTAATCACTAAAAAAACTCTCATGATCATTAACAAAATAGTATGTTAACCTTAGTAAATATAGGTACCTACATTGCCTCCAGTGCATTTTGTAATTATGATCTACAAGATAATATAACTTTACTATTTACTACATGAAGAGTTCTTACCTTTGAGACAGATGTGTAACATAAACACTGAATCTAACTTAAATGAATTTAGTTTACTAAATACATACTTAAAGGAAGTTTTAGTATGTATTTTAGTCAACTTCAATCGGTTAACTAAAATTTTATCATTTATCTGTTTTCAAATTCACTTTTACCATAATGGATGCTGCTGAACTCGCCGTAGCAAGTAACATACAACTTTTAATTACATATATAAACACTATACAAACTGCCAAAGTTAAATTTTGAGAAAACTTATTGGTGATATCGCGTGGCAGAAAATTTTGCCCTAACGAATAAGTGGCAAAGCATCGTATTTCCTAGAGTTTGGCGACAAATATTTTATAACAAGAGCATTGTAACGTGTGGGCACAATGCTCAAATAATGCATCATTTAACATGTGCATACACTATATGGTGTCTTTGATCAATACGCCTTGTATAGCTCAGGGGTAGAACACATGAATTTTAAACTTGCTGTTGCAATCTCTGTGAGTTCAAATCCATCATACTGCAGAGTTTCAAACTCCAAGTTCGTAATAGTTATAGCTGGACATATGCTTACACATACCAACATTGAGAAATATATAATACTAGCTGCGCTACCTGGTGTTGTCCGGGTATTAAAAATCAGCTTATTACCAATGAGAAGTAATGATAGTTGCCTGCCACTTGCTATTAGCCCGGCACATTGCCAATGGAAAACTTGAGTAAGCTTAACTAAGGAGTGCTATGGCTTCTACGGAGCTACACCATGACTTTATGTCATGATCAAAATCGCTAGCCAATTTGATTGCATATACCCATATATATCACCTCACTAATCGATCAAGCTCTGGGGCTTAGTTAGCCAGGCGTCGAATTGGCAAACAGGAAAGTCCAAGAGTAAACCTTCTGCGATGTTGATTCATTGCGCCAACATTTCAATATCTATGGCTGAACGTACATATGCACAAACATCGAGAAGTATATACATATACTAGCTGTACTACCCTGCATTGCCCAAGTAATAATAAAGTATTCGAACAGAAAATCTGTTTCTGTTTAACATACCGTACTCAACATTTACCCTCGTAATCTTTAAACTTCATGTCATAAGAAAATTATTTCAAGCAGTTCAAATGAATTAAGAAAGAAAGAAAACAACTGTAAATGTTTTCTAGCTTTTTTGAACATCTACAAAATTTAAAGCATATATCATGAAAGATATTCATGTTTTGTTGAACTAAATTAGGAAGAAAAAATAAAACTGTAAACATGTCTAAAGGTTCAACCAAATTAGGAGGAAAAACAAAACTGTAAAAGCGTTTAAATGTAAATGTGAAATCATTAGCAAGTAATGACTAAATATAATTCATTTAGCTATGGTTACAATGAAAAGTTACTTGGTATACGACTATATGATTTCAATTTATTTCAGTGTTGACATCATAAGGTGAAAATATGGTATTGACGTATAATAATAGTTATATAGTAACCCAGGGTTAATTAGTGGTATAAAAACCCACAGTAATTATCTAATGCAGTCACTGCCGGTTAAAAATCATCAAAATCATCATCCTTAAAAATATTATTGAAACATTATGTAACCCTTAGTAACTATAGATACCAACAATAACTTTGGTGCATTTTGCAGGTATGATCAGTCAAAGAAATTGCCACTTTGTTCTACATGCAGAGTTCTTACCTTCAAGGCAAAGGTATAACATAAACAATTTAGCTTTTAGCATTTAGCTTACTAAAAACATACTTAAAAGAAGTTTTCGTATAATTTTAGTAATCATTTAACTGGAATTTGCCCTAGTATACCAAAGACAAAAAAGCATCGCGTTTCAAAGAGTCAGTAGAATTCATAGAATTTTAATTACTGTGTCGATCAGCGTAGAAATACATTTAAATTGATATGCTATTATTAGAATTAAGGAAACATAGCGTGGATCGGAAAAAGTTTTCAGAGTAGCTGTAATTAATTATAAGAGCAAATAAATGTAGATGTGTAATAAATAACAAGTATGTAAACTATGAAACAGATGATCTTGTAATGATAAAATTAATACAAACTGAGAAAACCCAATAAAAATCGTTATTTTGTAGTAATCAGTAAAAAATCACCAAATTTTGACTTTGAGAAAATCTATTGTTAATATCATCTTGCCAAAAACAAAATTAGCCCAAATATGGCGAGGACAAAAAACATCATTTTTCGTAGAGCTAATATAGTTCATAAAGTTTCAATTAATACATCTTTTTTAGTGACAAAACCGAACAGGGTGTATGGGTTATGTAGTAAGAGTGATAAATTTGGGAGTGTCTGTGGTATTGTGGATAAAGCGCTGGATTACAACACTGTTTTCGCGATCTTCGTGACTTCAGGTTCAGCAAAATGACATTTTTATTCCAAAATTTTAATAACTATAGCTGGACGTACTGAAGAACGGATGACAGACAACAGACAACAGAAAACAAATGACAAACTTTGAGAAATATATATATAGACTAAATATAACTTGCTTCCTGTGAACACTGTCTGGTATTATATGACAGTGTTTATAAAAATGGACTAGTAATTATACAAATAAAGGAAAAACTCTCCTCAAGAAAGCATCTTTAAACTGATTAGCTAGCTACCACACAACATTTTCCGACTATCACGCGGTCAGCTAGTATTTATTGTGCAAGTATTTCATACAAACACCCGTAGATATAGTAAACCTTAGCATCATAGCATCAGAGCCTTCTATTGAGCAATGAATTTAGTAGTGAAATAATGCTTGTCATACTAGTTTTTAAGTCATAAACCTAACGACAAAACAAATTTCTTAGTGAAATGTCATCAGAGGAGACTACCACCACACCTCTGGTATATCCTGAATTGCCTATAACAAGAAACAACTTCAACTCAAAACAAGAAGTTTTCAACAGTATCATAAGCTATCTATGCCAATTAAAGGCGCCAAGGGGAAAGCTGCTAGTGGAAAATAATAGGAAATCCTTTATCATTAGATTGGAGTCAGCAGCCAAATCTGTACATGGCCTTGCTTAATATCTTTTCAGTAACTACCCTTATATCTACTACTTCCTCACATTTAAGATCAACCAGGATCGCGTGGAGAATCTGTTTTCTGAGATACGATCTAAGGGTGGTTGTAACAATAACCCGGATGTGCAATGCTTTAGATCTGCACTTTGAGCACTGCTCATAAAAGCAGATATCACACCAAGTCGCAATGCTAATTGTATGGATCTAGATGTGAGCAGGGCTGAAAAAAACTGACCAACTCCTACTACATTTTCTGGCTAGAAAGAAGAAGAAAGAAGAGACAAAAGCTGAGGAAGGTGAAGATGGGGAGTTCAGTGATGAGGCATTTTTTCTAACTCAAATGTGATGACTGTATCAAGTTCTTGAAGCATGTACAAGCAGTGGGAAGTAGAAGTAGTGACGATATAACCATAATCTCAGTTAAAACAAAGGAGGATTGGTGACACCATTGATAGGTCAAATATGTATTGCTGCCAAAAAGTTCTTACCTTCACACACAGAAAGCTATGGTATCGCACAAAAAGTTTATAAACAATTAATAACGCTGACAGTAACATATGTCTTATTACATAACCTCAATCAAGGTTTTACATGCACAGTTCATGCCAACAATTTACTCAAAACTATAATAGTAAGTCGCTATATTGAAATCAGATTACACTATGCTGCTTCAAAGCAGAAATCTAATCCAACCGATCTTAGAAAAAAACTATCTCGTTTAGTTCTTTTTAGTCATGTCTAATCTGTGTTTAATGCCATGATCCAACTTAACTGCTTCTAAATCTCATTTGATTCATTAGTTTGTTATTAGTTTAATTTCTATTGGTCACTCGTTGTATTATCAATGATATAGAAGCTTCTGAATCATTGGTATTATTCATTACCATATGTGTAAGATTTTTGCCTTTCTCATCCAAAGTCATTGTAAAAGTTTTATATATTATTAATAACATATGCAGTCTCAGATGCACAAACTATGGAATAATTGTGCAGGTTTAAGTGTTAAGTCCATACAAATTCATAGATCAGCTGATTCATTCTACGCGTCACCACGACATTGTGTCATGCTATTTACAGGCATCACTTCTTTTGATTATTCGTATATCTAGGGTTTACTCTATATATGGAAACAACCACTGCTTTAGCAATTATTTTCTTGTGATTCCTTCAAAAGTGCTCAAAAATACAATATCTTTAAAAAAGCTGTTCCAACTTATTAGCACTGGTCTCTATTACCAAATGTGCATTTTATTGCACCGTTGGAAGGCTTGCATGTGCCACACTCCCTATATTAGTATGACTTGACAGTTAGGCTTGTAATTACCACGCTCTTTATATTGAGATCAAAAGACCACTAGCATTTTAAAAATTTATACTGTTATAAAATGGTTATGAATTTCATCCAAACATCTGTCGTGATTTGATTTACAATTGTCCACAATTCAAGCGCAGCTGGAAGTTTGCCAAGTATCTAAGGTTAGATCCCATTGCGCAAGTCGTTCCAGTCTGAGCACACTAGTGGTACTGGCACGGTCAAATGAACTTAACCACTTCAGCTGTAATCCTCCGCCATTCTGGAATTACATTCTGGTAGTCAACAGAGAAATCCTTGTTTACTTCATTTTCATAGAACATCTCACTCCTTCCATTTTTAAAATATTCAACTTCAGCTGCTGTTACAGTAGGTATGTAGACTGATATTATAAACACATATTTTGGTACTTTATTGTCTGATTCAGGTAGTGGATATAGAAAGAGTCAAAGTGATGCTGGTTTGTAACAATTGTATTGTATGGTCACTAATAAGCAGGAGAACTCTTATTTGTTTTAATTGGGTATCAACTGTGTTTAATATTTACCAAACGACGCATGACAGCAGCTTTGATATACTCATGAGTTTAGAAATCAACCAACCATATGTAAGATAGGGGTTGAATACAATCTTATAGTACTTTGTTTTCTCTATCTTAAGAAACCCATACTGTTTATATAAAAGTCTAACTTAGACTCATTAGGCTCATTTCGAAAATCTGGTAGGGTTTCCGCACAATATATGCATTAAAAACATTTGGGTAGACTGTCTCCACCTAATTCATACAATGAAGATGCTAATCAAAATGTGGTTCAATGTTTATGGAATCATCAAAAGAAGTCAACAACTTTTCCTCTTTATGTTCTCACAATCAAATCAGTTACCATATAAAGTTCAATGGTGACATATTGATTATATGGTGACATATTGGTTATATGGTAAAATATTGGTTATAGGGTAGCATATTGGTTATATGGTGACATATTGGTTATATGGCAAAATATTGGTTACAGGGTAGTATATTGGTTATATGGTGACATATTGATTATATCTTTGTATCTTGCTTCTTGTGTAACCAATGGTTTTCTATTCAATTGATTGATATCGTAGCCACTCAGTTCTGGGACTCCTATGGTTTTGTAAATAGTATATAAAGCTGTGTATGATAATCATTGGTGTGCATAAATTAGTAAGTAAGCTGTCCAGATTATACTACAACAACGTTTGATAATAATCCACAAGCCCATTTCTTATTCGATTTGAAGATAGTGGGTAGTCTATCTACATCACACCAAACTATTACACATAAACAATTTGCTGTTAAAATCATTGGTTTGCAATTTGTTAAAAGATTTTTGCAGAAATATATCTACAATTTTTAAAATTCAAAGACTTATGTTACACATGCTATTAGAAAAATTTATGTTTTAATTTTAAACATGGACATACCAAAAACTATAAACACAATAAAAAAATAATATAGTAAAGAGACTGAGAAAGAGAAGCATTGCTTGAGAATAGTTTAAAATATTAGTGTTTCACTAAACAAACTTGACAACTGCTTCATTCAAATTTGGCATACATTTATGGTACATGTTATAATGAAGATATTTTGTTTTACATAAATGTAATATTCAACTATCAGTGATGAAATACACATAGAAATGTAATGCCTAATGTGTTATAATTTCATTTGTTCTTTTGGGGTTACACTTTTTTGCACTAGCAAAGCTGATGCTTTCAAACTTAATTTGTTTATTTATCTTTGTTAAACAGATTGTAACGCAGTTCAATGTTAGATAATTTATTATTGATTCATTTTTGTAGGCAGGAGAAACACTTTTTGAAATGCCAAGAAAGCAATAGGCCATTTATTTTTGTGAACATTTAAGATGGCCTACTATTTAGTTTAAATGAAAACAGTTTCGTTTTAGAGCTCAACGTTCTTTGATAACGTGCTCCACTGTATTTTGTTAAAGAAACTATTTAAACATATTTTGCACTCTTACGTTTTAACCCTATGCATCTACCACTGTCCGTGTGGCCCAAATTCGCTTTATTGTTTGTCATGGCATCCCTGCAAAGGTTTTTCTTTACTGTTTTACGGTTTTAAAACTTTAGGCTGTCATATGTCTAGTTTTGCGTATTAATAGGAGTCAGTGTTACTGGTTCTGCTTGTATTTGTATTTTATTTCCTTGAAGGTTCATGTATATATGGGTTTCAGTTGCATATTTATGGTCGTTTAAATTATTGGTTTGATTAGTTTTGGCCCTTTGTCCTTTTGGTTCTTGATGTCTATGATTCTATTTGTTAATAAATAGTTTTATCTATTTATTCCTTTAGTTGCTTAAGATTCAACACATTTGCGATTCAGCATTTTCTAATCTATGCGGACATTTTTAATGACCATATGATTCTATGTGGCTATTTTTTGGATTTTTATAGATATATCTGTATGGTTGAATGTGACTAAGGTTTTACGCACCTATAGGTTTATGTTTAAGTTTATTCAGTAAAATGATAATTTTTGCTTCAAAAATCATTTAAAATTTTTATAAAATCCAAGTTTAATAGAATTGGTTACCACTCATCTCAACTTTAATAGCCATTTACGTATTGTTATTCATAGTTTCAGCAATGATGCAACAAACTATGATTGATAAACAATAAAGGAACAAATTGTGTTAGCCTGAGATACTATTTGTAGTTGAAGCTCAGTTACCGTTAGGGAGCAGAAGTTTAATTAAACTTGTCATACTCTCTACATATTGAATGAAATATTATTCTTACTGCTATTTTACCTAAACTCAAAACATAAATTTACAGCATACTGTGGGCCGTCATGAAGTTTTTTATTAGTAATGCAGATGGTCTTATCTCTTACATGACCTGTAAAATATCTTACATAATTTTTTTCTATGTAAAATGTAGAGACTTGCAGAAATATTTGACAACTAATTTTCAGCTCCGTCAATCATATTTGTGTCACAACTGTACAAGTACTCAGAATGGCGCACACAATGATATTGCATTATATGTGTAGGCTGGTTTACAGGCCTGCAACATAGACAAGGCATACATATAAAGTCATGACTACTAAACTATTAGTGCTGACCTAATAATCGTTGATGGCCCATTTAACCTAGTGGGCACTGTACTTACTACACTCTCTATATATGTATGAGTATATTGATCGTTAGTGATTTATAGCTTTATTACGTCAAACCTAATTTTAAACCTAATCTATAATGCTTTTCAGCCGGTTATCCTCACAAACTGGTCATTGGCCAAATTCCTAACTATATCGACATTTGATGTGAGCTTAGTGAGCAAGCTGAATTAATAATGCCATATGATATAGAGAGTTCTGACAGTAATCCGTAGCATCACACATCAGCCACCTGCCCATAATCAGAGTAACTTATGATTGTTAAAGAACCATCCTTTCAAGCTACCCAACAACCTTCACTCATAGTTCTCATACCTATATATTTCTAGGCAACATACTTTATGTGATGATATAAAAGACTTTTCATCATGTTCATGATAATTTTACCAGCTGGTCTTTTATCAACTATAAAACTGTCTCTTATATATGATATATTTCCTTTGATTGGTCTGTTATTCAGTGGTCAATTGGTGAATGACACCACCTCTGTCATGTTAGCACCTCTAGATATTAATAATTTGTATACAGCTTTCTATGGATTTTGCAAATGTACCATTTTGATAAACTGCATATACCATAGCTCCTCTAGCTTGCAGTGTTATAGCGGGCTTCAGCTTGCATAATGATTCATTTTTATTCATCAATATTTAACCCTACCATCTATGTTTAAGTTTAGCTTTTAGCCTACCGACAGCCATTTAAATGAAAACTGAAGAGTTTGTTGCATAATATGTATACAATTTTTTCTTCGGTTTCTAACTCTGTCTAGAACAGTTTTGTTATATGTTTTATGTTGCTAACAACAACAAGTTAATCAACAAAGCTATGCAAATAGTAAATGTATCGGTACTATGTGCATTTCTAAAGCAACGTGAAGCTACAATTTCTACAAAGTTATAATGATATTTTACAGTGTAACTTCCTTTAACAAAACGATCACTTTCACCACCATCAGAGTCAGTGCTGTCACTTTCATTATCTGTGTATGAAATTAATTCTGAATCTGAACCAGCTATATCAGCTATATGTCATCAACAATAGCTATTATTATTCTAACCAAAGAGGTGCTTGCAGAAGTCATGTTACAACTAAATCGTCATGAAAAAAAGGCTAATTTTTGACTTCGAGTTTTCTGATCAAAGAGTATAAGATCTTTATATAAGATCAAATATAGGTGGATTTTTAGAAAATTATTCAACAACATTTCCGCTGATTTAGAAATACTAATCATCATTGGTTAAGTTTTCATGAATCATTAATATTCAGTTACTACGCAACCGCAATAAACTTTGCGAAATTGAATCCGCGGCAGCTGATAAGAGAATTCGCATAAAAGTCTGTGGGGCAGTGAAAGGGTTGAGGAAACACTGAAGAGCAAAAATTTCACAACTTTTCTAGTCTCATTAACAAGCAGGTTAGCAATGTGTAACTTTCAATTTGTAAAGGAAATGGCCAATTCCTTTACTCTCCAGTTGACAGAATTAACACAGCTAAAGTTTAACCACAATAGTTTATAGTGTATATCTCCTCAAATATATATATATATATATATATATATACTTGAGGAGATTTATATATACATATATATATATATATATAAATATATATATATACACTGTATATACTAGCGGTGCTACTATAAATCAGCATATCAACGATAAGAGGTAATTGGAGTTGCCTGACAATTGCTATTAGCTTGGCACATTGCCAATGGCTACTTTGAGTAAGCTTATTAATAAGAGCTACCCTTATGACGTGGAGTCATTGCTTTGCATCGTTACCAAAACCAGTAACCTATTGCGGGGGCCGAGTCTTCTGATGTGATAAGTAGACTCGGCTCCGCTATGCCAGTGATTGTAGAGTCGGTACCGCCAGTCGTGGTCATGAGGCTCCACCATGACATATTGGAGCAATTTTGAGGCCCATTTTTGACATGTTGGTTAGGTTGGCTATCAGCGCTTTACTTTACTTCTTTTCTCGCAGTCATCCTGCATTGTTTCAATGTTCTGGAAATCGTAAAGGTTGATCCTTACATTCTATAAAAAATTAGCTAAAATGATTCAACTACCCTAGGACACTTATGTATTCACCTCATCTAACTTTTGCGTTTGCGCGGTGTAATCCTCTTGCAAAAATTTCATTTGCGAAACTAAACTATCTTAACAAACGAGCGAAAAACTGAAACTAAATAGCTTTGTTCATTGATAGTCAGGCCTGTATTAACTGGTTGCAAGTTGGGGTGGCTAATGATAGGTGACTAGTTATGAACACTTAAGTTGTGGAGGGGGGCAGTGTAAGCCCCCAACTGGTTTCTTTCATGTAGGGCCTCAGCCGAGCCGCTCGTGTGAAGTTTTAAAACTTTTTATCGGAAAGTATTAACATTTTTCTATTTATTCAGATTTGTTTTGTTTTAGGTGATGTGACTGACGAGACGTTTTTAAGTTAAAATAGGCAAAACTTTACCGCAGATAAAACGCTCAGAAAAAAGACATCTTTTTCTTTTGAGCGTTTTAACAAAGATCAATTTTGTGGATTTTATTTTAAGTTCAATCGGAGGCTTTTACGCTTTTGATGAGACATGGCCAAGCGGGTTTTTGATAAAACTTAATCTTTTTCCAACTTTTATAAAAGTCGTTAACGAAAATATTTTGCCTCTGATGATGATAATAATGATGCCTAAGAACTACTAGAAGTTGATGATCATCTCTATGGCTTGGAATGAGGCGATATTCTACAGCGATAAAAACCGTGTCCATGGCCGTTGGGCAAATAACTTTTTTGAATAAATGATGTTGAGGTCGAGTTATCTGAAGCAATTTATCATTGCGTTGGAACTGACCAAACAAACCCGTTGTTTGAGATGAAACGTTACATTTTAGCCGAGGGTGAGTTATCCTAGTTGGACTGTACTTACCGTAAATCTTCCCAAAAAGTTGGGACCGCTCAGCCGTCCAGCCGCCCTAGAGAAAATGGGTCTGTTGATAGTCCAAGAAACAAATGGCAGCAAGCGATCAAATTGCATTATCGACCTTGCCCACATCATTTTACCTGTGGTTCACAATTACAAAATAGTTGCAAATTGAATTTTTTTATCGGTGAACTGAACCTGAGGAATCTAATTATGTTTGTTCCACTGCATTTATTTTCACATCACTATATTTTCGCACTCATCAGAGCTGCAAAATTAAGTTGCTGCAAAATTTTACTCTGTGAGCTACTCACGAAACTAAATACTAGCGAAATATAAGTGTCCTAGGGTATTCATGACTGTAGTCAGTGTATTGACCTTTTAGCAAAATCAACTCAGATGATTGGCTGCCTCTTAAAAGTATGACTACAGAATACTGGCTGGTGGCAAACTAAAGCAGTCTGACTACTGGTTGATTCAACGAAAAGAATTTCTGACTGTACTCTGATAATCAGCAACTACTTGAACACTCTGTAGCTATGAATATTGCATTTGATCAACTGTGTGAATTTGTATAGCATCTATACAAGTAAGTACATTTACATCTCGTTGTACATCTAGTGTTCTTGTGTATTATACTGCATATACAACACCGATTTTCATTAAAATTCACCAATGAATGAATGGAGAAGCATGGATAGGGTGTGAATGATAACAACATCGGCTAATCCTTTTCCCTGACACCATAATTCATACACTAATGCTTCGCTATGCATCTCATCATGGCTTAGAGCTTGCTCGTGAGTGCATCTTGACAGCCAGTAATCATCAAATTATATCAACCAAGCTAGTATGCCAACATACCACATAATAAATCATCTATTCTCTTGTCAGATTGGTATTGCTGAGGTTGTAATATACATTAGGTCTTGCTACGGCGCATTTTCAGTTGCACAGAAAACTGCACTGGAGCTCATAATAATAACGGATTACAACTCGATTGTTGACGCTGACTCTAAGATTTACATCCCTACCATTCACATAGCAAATCTGTGGTTATCTAAAATAGATAATCTGTCAGCTATTATGTAGATTTCTGTCTCACCAGGGATATCTAGCTATGCTGACCTGCTGCTCCTGTCTATTTGCCTAAAGCACAAACCATTTTTTGTACATTATTTTGTCTTGAACATAAATTTACTTCCACGGGTTGAATTTTAGATATTTATATGGTTAGAAGTTTGTTGTCAATCGATGTCTGAAACTGTAAGAAAACTGCCCTGGAGCTCATAGTAATAACAGATTAAAACTCAAATTTTGACACTGACTATAAGACTTACTTTCCTACCACTCGGACAGCAAATCTGCCATAATCTGTCAGCTCTTATGTAGAACTCCATTTCACCAGGGATTTCATACATGCTGGTTTGCTGCCTTTGTCTGATTGCCTAAGGCACAAAATGATTTTTAAATATTATTTTGTCTTAAACATAAATTTGCTTGGACAGGTTATAGTCTTTTGTAAAATTTGCTACTCTCTTTGGTGTTTGGTCTTTACTGATGTGAATTTATATTTTGTATTAAATTGGTTCTTCTTCAAGTGAACAATGTTTTATATGTTATGACAGTAGAAGTAAGGTTAAACTATCACCTCTACACATGTAATGTAAAGAAGCATTGGTAAACAAGTTAGCCAGATATCAAAGGACAACTTCAAACTATTGCATTACCAGCATATAGAAACAGCAAAGGATGTTGTAATAATATTTTATGTTGCATGCCAATGTAGCCAATTAAGCACACAACAATAACTTTTTTCTAAATAGCAACAGCATGTCCAAACTAAATTACTAGTGCTGGTCTCTACTAACTATTGTGTTACTCACCACACTCCCTATACTCATATCACTTGACTACTAGTCTTCTATGATTTTACTGTTGGAATTATTTTTAGCCTTCATTCAAACAGCTGTAGTCATCTGCATTATTATCAACACCATTTCAGCCCAAATAAAAATTGTTCCAAATAGTCAAGGTTACTGTAAAACATTTTTCAAGTAAAAGGTGGCATTTTATTTTTCAACTAAATCATCATATTGGTAGGAAAATAAATATGACCCTTTTACGAGAGCGCTAATGGTACTGTCGTCTATATGTCACCCTCTTCTTTTGGCAGATTTACATTAATGCCGTCAACCTCAGCACTTTTGATAAACCATTATTATATATGTCAAAGTATCAGACCGAGCTAATCAAGGAACTACTTAGATTATAAAATACTAGTTTAGCGCTGGTATTGAGTATTTCAATGGTGCGACTTTTTACTTTTTAAAGTAAAACTCAAATAGTTTTGAAATTAGACACCTCTTCTGACAAACCTGTGTATTTAATTAATATTTATGAGTATATAGTTTTCTGTTGACTTTGCTAATGTATAAGCTCTGTAAAGTTATGTCACACCTCTTTAACCAGCCTTATCAGAGTTGATTTGATTTGTTTATGTGAGCTTGGTTCGTTAAGCCAGTTTTAAGGGCATTTAACAAATGCGAATGAATAAAATGTCTTCTCTCAAAAATTCATAGCTACTTGTGTTGTAATTTTCTATGAATGAACATTGTTGGTCACTCTTTAGTAGGCGCTACTGTTTGGAGCTTTAACTGTTCCACCATGCATTTAAAACCTCAATTAGGTATAAAATTTAAATTTTTCTGTTTATCTGAGGTAAGGCTAAACTTCCTTCATTTGATGTCATGGCATCACTTTAATCTACATAAGTTACTTAACTGTCAATCTTGCAAGATATCAATGAAAGTCAAAATGTTTTTTTTAATTTTTGGTGAAAGTAATTCATGTAAGGTTTTCTGTTTTGAATCCCTTTTACTGCCTTTTGCAAGTTTATGCCAAATGTGTGATAAACTGCCATAGACACATTTTTTGCGAAATTTACTTTGATTGCATGGTAATAAAATAATAATAATTTGTAACAACAAAACCAACAATCATCAGTATTTTTAAAAGTTACAAATGTTGTATGAATATTTTTCTAAAAGTTGTTAATATTAGCAAAGCAAATACTTTGGACCAGGAATTTTCAAGTCAAAAACTAACATATTTTTGGAGATTGAGCTTTTTACTTGTAATATGGCTTCTACAAGAACCTCCTGTGCTAGAAACAGAATAGCTTTTGTTTATGAAGTTATAGCCAATTTAGGTTTTAAATTAAATAAATAATCATATGATGAAAATGGCAGCATTGACTCTGATGCTAAGAAAGTGTAATAATTTTGTGAGAGTAAAAAATATTGTAGAGCAGGATTGTCAAACTCAATTGTGCAAAGGGCCAAAATTTCAAGCACCATCTAGGTCGCGGGCCGAACATGATAAACATTCATTTAACAGACTGAAACTAAACAATTTTTGGAACATAAGTATGAATAAAAACAGAAGAGTTTACTATTCTGAAACCAACTAAAACTTTAAATTTTTTAATTCAGCTTTTTGCTTATCATAGAAATATTATATTAAATGTAACATGCAAATCCCTTTGCTCATCTATCAACGTATATAAAAAAAATCTAATGTCCCAAAAGATTTTGCTCTCCTTAAAAATATTTTTTGCCTAAAATATTTTGCTCTCCTGTCAAAATTATATCAGTTAGAAATATGCAAATTATACAAAACCTGGAATTATACATAAAATTTGTGCTTTTCAGCAATAATAATAATAATTTGTATAATTCAGTTTTCTTTGCTCTTATGTCTCTGATCTGATTATATGCTCTGACTGCAACCGGATACCTCACATTTTTTTGGCAATTAATTCAATAAAATTTGGTGTAAAGTCCTGTGTTGTGGAAATTCTAAGGATAGACTCATCAGTGCAAGCAGGTGCTCATCAGTGAGATGACTTCTGTGTGCTGTTTTGGTAATTTTCATGACTGAGAAGAGCTTCTCACACAGATATGTGCTCCCAAACAAGCACAAGGTTCGAGACGGATTTGAGGCATTGATGTAGGGATGGATTGAATGAACTGTGCTGGCCTTGCAGTGTCGTACTCTGCCCTCAGTGTTCCATTACCTGAAGCTCAATCAGCTCCATCTGAATTGGTGCAGGTGCAGTTTCAAAATCGACGGCAAATAAGTTGCGAAACAATAAAAAAACTCTTTTTTTGTTCTTCAAAGTCACTAAAACGTTGTGCCAACTCTGCACGTAGTGTGCTAAGCTTGTCGGCAAAGTCTGCTTTGGGGACACATTTGTGCTTACTTTTTTCAACATCACTTGGCAACAGGGAAAGTGCGACAAGTTGCAGTGCACTAGAATTAATTCTTTGAACCCTGGCTGTTTATGTCAATGTGTGTCAGTAACCCTTTGCAATTTGTTCAATGATCAGAAGTTTTAAAACTTTTATTAATTATATCTAAATGTGTTCATAATGCAATTATATTTGGTAAAACACAGGTAAAAAAGTCGGGCAGCCCAAAGCAAATGTCATCAAACAAAAAAAACAATACTTCACCATTGTTCGGACTCAAACTATGAAAATTCGTACGTTCTAAAAAACTCTTAAAATTATTTATAGTAGTATAATATCCATCGAGCACACGTTCATCCCAATTTTATTACTCAAAATAAACTCGGAAATTATAGCTACATGTAATATCGTAAACTTCTACATTTTCATCACAATCATCCATGACCTTCCACGAATGAGTTGTATTGATTTATTTGCAATATCGTTGTAGTAAAATTTGTTATTATAACAAAGGAAGTTGGCGAAGGCGTTTGCAAACTGTTACAAATGGAAGCAAAATTTCTTGAATAACATTTTGTGCGAGAATTAACTTGATTGGTTTACATTGTTACGTAGAAACAGCTTTTGTAAACAGAGCAATGTGAATGCATGAATAGCGGCCATTAAGTTCAAGGGGTTAATTGAAAGGATAAGTTTGCGGCAAGGCAGGTGAAGCTTTGCATTAATTATAGGATCTGCAGTTCTGAGCAGTAAAATGCTATCAGCACTTTGTATTGAATAAAAATAATGTAAAATGATCTGGCCAGATCTCATTACAAAGGGCCGAATCTGGCAGATTCGGCCCACCTTGCGGCAGAGTTTGACACATGTGTTGTAGAGGATCGTTATAGCTTTGTAGAGATTGTAGCTTCACATAGCTTTAGTAATGCACATTATTTAGATATCTTAAAATTTTTGCATAGCTCTGTTTTTGAACATGTTAAAAACATAACTTATGTAACAAATTGTTTGAGATATGGCTTGAAATTGAAAAAAGTGGATATATGCCGTGCAGGAAAATTGGCAATTTTTAGTAAAATGGTTGGTAGTAAGCGGAAAGCTAAATTTGTGCAGAGTTGACAGTGAAAGGCAGGTGACAGCTTTAATGCAGGGTTAATACTGTGTAGTTAAATGGCTTGAACTCACAGTGCATCTTGCTTAGAAAAGTTCTCACCTCCAGCGTGTAATGTTTCTGCTACTTAGTCTCATTATACTCTGAAGATTATTATAGTTTTTTTAACATTTATTGCGTTTTGTAACAAGCAAAAGCGATTTAAAATAAACAGTTTCTTTGCATATGAAAGCAGTTTCAGGTCTTCACGCATACTAAGTGTTGGCTTCTCTACTAAAATATTGTTATCAGCTGCTTGTTGAACAAATCTGTAACTTTGAATTTTGCAACAGGGCAAACATGTGAAGTTATAGGCTAGCGGCTATGTAAAAGTATATGTGCCATAAGGAACATATTTTATTAGTTAATTGCCTCACTTTATTTCATAATCACAAGCCTCAGTAGCAGAAATCTCAGGTGGAGTAATGTATGAATTTTTTTCTATTGCAAATAATTTAACAGAAAATTGCCTAAACCATTACAAACATTAAAATAATAGGTTTGAAGGGTTGCCTTAATCAAACACGCAGAACTTACTTATTAACACAGAATCTTGGCTACTGCTGAAGACAAGTTGAATACCATAACATGTGAATCATAGTTTATCAATGTGTAGAAGCTGTTGGTTTTTGAAAAATCCCCACATCAATCCCTTATCTTAAAAATCTTGTCAAATGCAACATTTGATGTTTCTCATTTGTAGGAAACATGAGCATAAAGTATACAGGGTTTCCCTGCAATAATGACAAAAAACATATAGAAAAAAACTTAAATTGCTTTAAATGACATTATAAACATGAAAGCCTCTCTCCTCAGCGCTTGCCTATTTGCAAATGTTTAATTGAGATCCACAGCTAGAGAGTGGAATGAGCTCCTTTTTCTACAAATGTTATCTCTCCAATGATAAAAATGATAGTTGCTATGCTAACAGCATCTAGTCTGAAAACTGCTGAAGGATTGACTCAATATGTTAAGTGGGCTATTGCGCTTGGTGACCGAAATTGTCAGCTACACGCTCAATTCAAGAGGTTCAAGAAGGTAAACACTGATTTTTGTGAAAATCAACAACCGCACAGTGCGAAGAGCATAAATTACAATGGCTTGCACAAAAGGTCATGTCTACACAATTCTTAACAGCAGAGTTGACTATCTGAATGGTTGGTTTGTAAATTTATGGTTCCATTCATTTATTGGTTACTTATGTATATTGATGTCAACAACTAGGCATCTAGCTGTTGATAATTCCATGGACTCATAATTCTATATGCAAAATGCTCTACGTTTTATGTTCTTATATGGTTCATACATGTAGGTCTAGTTTTGCATGTTGGCGACTGTCTGGATTGAAGGTTTTGCATGCGTATATATTTTACATTTGCAGGGTTTCTTGCTTTCATGGGTTTAGTTTTTGAAAGCTGTGAACTCTGTTGGTTATATTCAAGCAATGTCTTCTAACTTTTTGCCTACAAATTTGTATAATTATGTTTCTAAATCATTTTTTATTGTTTCATTTCTCTTGGTGATCAGGTTTCTGCATGCTTGTGGCTCACAAAATAGATTGTCTTATGCATGGAGGTAGGTTATTTTCTAAAGATTGTAGACCAAAAGCTATGAGTACTGAATCATTAGTAGGCCTACTAGTCCCTGAGTACTACATATTGTGTTTTTTGATGCTATCCTAGTAGGTACTGCATTTACTACATCGTCTATGTTCCGCGTTATTAGACCTCTAGTGGTTAACAATTTTATTGCCTCCAACCTGACTGAGACTTGATGCAAACTTCTTCAGGGCCCTTTATGTTTATAAACAGGCAATGTGTCAAATAGCAAAATTTCTTGATATGTAATGGCAACACACTTAACTAGCAGGACTAATAATGTCATGTGAACTAGAGAGCTCTGGTATAAATCAGTAGCATCAAGCATCAGTCACCTGCCCATAGAGTGTCTAGTGGTTTTGAAATAGCTCATTCCTTAGTTATTCAAAGGATTTCCTTCATCTGCTGTGATTAGCTATTATAACTATATATTACTATATACTCACTGTAGTAAATATGGGGCTACAGACAATAAAATAATTATTAGCCAAACTCCTGTCTGCAGAAAGCGGTCTCTCACATACCACATTATTTATCAACTTGATTTAGGGATTGTGAATAAACAAATGAAACCAAATGACTCAAGTCAGTTTGATTAAATAATATTGATTAATAGATGGAAAGCTGTTGGCCTTGCCAATGGTTAAACTCTCTAAACTTATGTCATGCCTCTTTACTAGTTTTTATAGTTGATTTGATTTGCTTATGTAAGCTTTGTTCATTTAGCCAGTTTTAGGGCTCTTAAAATTAGCAGCTGCTCTTATAATTATATATTACTATATACTCACTGTAGTAAATATGGGGCTTCAGACAATAAAATAATTATTAGCCAAACTCCTGTTCGCAGAAAGCTGTCTCTCACATACCACATTATTTATCAACTTGATTTAGGGATTGTGAACAAACAAATGAAACCAAATGACTCAAGTCAGTTTGATTAAATAATATTTATTAATAGATGGAAAGGTGTTGGCCTTGCCAATGGTTAAACTCCCTAAACCTATATCATGCCTCTTTACTAGTTTTTATAGTTGATTTGATTTGCTTATGTAAGCTCTGTTCATTTAGCCAGTTTTGAGGTCTCTTGAATAACACAAATGAAAAAATTATATTCTTTCAGAAATTCATGGCCTTTTTTGTTGTAACTTAAGTGGATCCTATAACTACATATTGCTATATACTTCCTGCAGTAAATATAGGAATTTTCAGACCACAAAATTATTATCAGTAGAGCTGCTGTTGTAGGCTAAAACTGACTCTTGCATATCATATCATTCATCCAGTTTGTCCAGGAATTGTGAATAAACCAATAACACCACCTTTGACAAACCTGTTCATGAAAGTAATATTTATTAAGAGATAGTTTTCCAATGACCTTTCTAAAGTATAAACTCTGTAAAATTATTTCACACCTCTTTTACCAGTCTAAACAGAGTTTATTTGAATTGCTTTAATAATATTTATTTTTACGGCAGTTCTAATGGGTTTACGAAAAGTTAGAAAGAAAAAATTGTCTTCTTCAAAACTTTCATTGCTGCTTTTGTTGTGGTTTCCAATCAGTGAACATTTTGTGTTACTTCGTAATAGTTGTTAGCATTTGTAGCTTTTATAGCCTGACCATACAGTTTGCACGCTGATCAGGTTTGGTTTTATTGTTCACTTCTGATTAGCCTTACCTTTCTTTACTTGGTGTCCTTGAACTGCTTTAATCTACTTATGGTTTTTAACTTTAAATCTACACAATTCCTCCTTATGCGGTAATTACCTATTTGAACTACATAATACTATATACTCACTGCAATTCCTCCTTATGCGGTACCTATTTGAACTACATAATACTATATACTCACTGCAATTCCTCCTTATGCGGTAATTACTACATAATACTATATACTCACTGCAATTCCTCCTTATGCGGTACCTATTTGAACTACATAATACTATATACTCACTGCAATTCCTCCTTATGCGGTACCTATTTGAACTACATAATACTATATACTCACTGCAATTCCTCCTTATGCGGTACCTATTTGAACTACATAATACTATATACTCACTGCAATTCCTCCTTATGCGGTACCTATTTGAACTACATAATACTATATACTCACTGCAATTCCTCCTTATGCGGTAATTACCTATTTGAACTACATAATACTATATACTCACTGCAATTCCTCCTTATGCGGTACCTATTTGAACTACATAATACTATATACCCACTGCAATTCCTCCTTATGCGGTAATTACCTATTTGAACTACATAATACTATATACTCACTGCAATTCCTCCTTATGCGGTAATTACCTATTTGAACTACATAATACTATATACTCACTGCAATTCCTCCTTATGCGGTAATTACCTATTTGAACTACATAATACTATATACCCACTGCAATTCCTCCTTATGCGGTAATTACCTATTTGAACTACATAATACTATATACTCACTGCAATTCCTCCTTATGCGGTACCTATTTGAACTACATAATACTATATACTCACTGCAATTCCTCCTTATGCGGTAATTACCTATTTGAACTACATAATACTATATACTCACTGCAATTCCTCCTTATGCGGTAATTACCTATTTGAACTACATAATACTATATACCCACTGCAATTCCTCCTTATGCGATAATTACCTATTTGAACTACATAATACTATATACTCACTGCAATTCCTCCTTATGCGGTACCTATTTGAACTACATAATACTATATACTCACTGCAATTCCTCCTTATGCGGTAATTACCTATTTGAACTACATAATACTATATACTCACTGCAATTCCTCCTTATGCGGTAATTACCTATTTGAACTACATAATACTATATACTCACTGCAATTCCTCCTTATGCGGTAATTACCTATTTGAACTACATAATACTATATACCCACTGCAATTCCTCCTTATGCGGTAATTACCTATTTGAACTACATAATACTATATACTCACTGCAATTCCTCCTTATGCGGTACCTATTTGAACTACATAATACTATATACTCACTGCAATTCTTCCTTATGCGGTAATTACCTATTTGAACTACATAATACTATATACTCACTGCAATTCCTCCTTATGCGGTACCTATTTGAACTACATAATACTATATACTCACTGCAATTCTTCCTTATGCGGTAATTACCTATTTGAACTACATAATACTATATACTCACTGCAATTCCTCCTTATGCGGTAATTACCTATTTGAACTACATAATACTATATACTCACTGCAATTCCTCCTTATGCGGTAATTACCTTTTTGAACTACATAATACTATATACTCACTGCAATTCCTCCTTATGCGGTAATTACCTTTTTGAACTACATAATACTATATACTCACTGCAATTCCTCCTTATGCGGTAATTACCTTTTTGAACTACATAATACTATATACTCACTGCAATGACGTTGGCAGGTTTCAGACAGTAAAATTGCTATCAGTCAAACTCTGGTCAGTTGAAAACTGTCTCTAAGATATGATATTATTCATCCACTTGGTCTAACAATTTTGAGTCAACAAATGACACCAAATGACACAATTTAGTTCGATTAAAGACGATTTATTAAAATAAAAGTCGCTGCTGACCTCGCCAATGTATAAACTCTGTAAACTTACATCACACATTTTTCACTGGTCTCATTTTTGCTGAAATAATTTACTTCATTGAAATTTTTTATTACACCAGTTTTAGCAGATCTTGAATGAATACGAAAGAAAAAGTTGTCTTGTCTCAAAATTTCATCGCTACTTTTGCTGTATTTTTTAATCAGTAAATCTTTTGTGTCCCTTTTTAGTAAATGTTAAGATTTACGGCTCTAATTATCTTACTATAAAAAGTTATATCCTATTTGGGTTTGGTTTTATTGTTCTTAATTTTCTTCATTTAACGATCTGTCATTATTTCAATCTGCTCAAGTTATGTAACTTTCATCCAGCACTACAAGAATGAAATTCGAAATAACTATTTATTTCGAATAGTCTATACTACTGCGCCTGTCTATACTACTGTGTACCTAAACTATAACCTTAGAGGGGAACCTGCTCAGAAGAGTTGCAATCACTGCAGCATGTGACTAGTATGGTCTCTTTTATTATTTGTCATTATTTACGATATTATATGATTAGTTTTCCGACTATACGTGGTTTATAAAAATTGCTTCCATAGCTGGATTTACATTTCCCGGACAGAGTCTTACCGACTGTCATATATACCGAATTACTAGACTGTGCTAGTGTCTAAATACTTATTATTATATCTATTGATGTCATCCTAGTATTCGCTGTACTTACTACACTCCCTATATACTATGTGAGTAAATTGATCTCTAATGGTTTATGATTTCTTTGTCTCCGCCTGGTTTTGGATTTCATTCTAACAGCTTTAAAGTCAGTCATGTTTATCAACTGGCAATGTACCAAATGGCTAACTTTACCGTCAAGGGATGACAACACGCTGCACTAGCTGAAATAATAATGTCAAGTTAACTAGAGGGCTCTGGTAGTAATCAGCAGCATCACACATCAGTCACATGTCCATAGTCAAAATGATGAGCGGTTTTACCATTAATTAGCATCAAAAAAACTCATTCTTCAGTTCTTCAAAAGATTTCACTCCTGGCGCTGCACCTAGATCTTATAACTACATGTTACTACGTACCGTCTGCAGTAAATATAGGAGGTTTCATCCCAAAAATGTGTTTCTACATGTAGTTGAGCTTTTTTCAACTAAACAACTATTTCTTACATATGATATCATTCATACACTTGGTCTAAGATATTTGGATACACCAATGAACCAACCTCTTTTGTGCATTTAAAAAGTATTTGTTAACATATAGTTAGTTGTTGACCTTGCCAAGGTATAAACTCTGTAAATTAATGTCATGCCTCTTTTACCAATTCCATCATAGCTGATTGGATTTCTTATGTAAGTTTTGGTCGTTAAGCTAGTTTTGATGGCTCTTGAAGAAGGCAAACAAAAAATTGTCCCTTTGTCTTAGAAATTTATAGCTGCTTGTGTTGGTTTTTCTATGAATGAGCTTTATGGATAACTCTTCAGTACATGCTAGTGGTTGTGGCTTTATTAGCCTGACCATACAATTTGTACCTGACTTGGATGTGGTTCAGTATACATAAGGTATGCTAATTAAAACCCACACACTACATAAATGAAAGTTCAAATGATCCTTCACTTTAGTGACAGTAACTACTCTGCCTATGTATAATACTGTGTAGCTAGAACATGACCTTAGAGTTCAACCTGCTCAGAAGAGTGGCTATTACTGCAGCTTGTGATGCTACAGTCTTTTTGGTAGCAGGCAGTTAAAGAACTGCAAAGTTTCTACGCATACCATCCCTGCTGAGATACTGTGATTAGCTACCTGTGTTACACAGATGTAGCTTTTGATTTATCAATAGAGTGATGGTGTGAAATTATCATACAGTAACGGTGTAACAATGTATGTACTACTACTGGTAGCATTTGTCAGTCACTGGCTTCAATTGGTACTATAACTGTCAGCCTAATTAAATAAAATATCTGGCATAGTAATGAACGTGCGTGATTTGTTGTTTGTCCTAAGTAATGTTACATAAATTTGCTAAAAATGTCTCAAACAATTAAATACTTTGTTTGAATGATTGCCTTTTTCTAAGGAATTTCTAAACTTTTGTTAATTTTGCACAGACTACCGATTTGTGCATCAGGCAAATAAAATACAGTAGGTGCTTCTACAACATAACAAATCTGTTTCATGGGCGTTAACATTTTAGAAAAGCAAAATGCATGTAAATTGCCTAATCGGTTCCCAGATCTTTTCAAACTCAGAAATTTGGGCATATGAGAAGGAAAACATTTGACTTGACTTTGTTAATTTGCGAGCTGTACAAAAACTGCAGCATTATTAGTTTAGCTCAACTACTTTTCTCCTCTTCATGATCATTCTCTCTGGTTTTATAGACCGTGAATGAGGTGATTCAACATGAAGGTGAAAAAGAGCACACATCTTAGACGTTTTCATCAGCGTACGCTGTTTGCGATGTCGTGCGTGGGCCGGCTACGCACGACATCGTGCGTAGCCGGCCTAAACACGATGTCGTGTGCCTTGTTGCGCGCTTAGCGCTGCCATATTGAAACCAGGCTTAAAGCCTGGTTCCCATATACGCCGCAAAGCACCGGTGACAGCACCGCAGACTATTGCGGTAAAATGGGAACCTACATGCCGCGGATCGCAGTGCAGTGCGCATTTTCAAATTTCGCAAACGGCCGCAGGCAAAACATACCCGAAATGCACTGTACAGTTAAAGGTCACCATTATAGGAACGGCATGGTGAAAGAAAATTTTATTTGATTACGCAATTACGTTTACGCTATTATTAACGATGTGGCTTTATGTGAACATATCCTGCAGAGCCTAGCGTCGCAAGCGTTTTATTGCACATGTTACCGCCTGAATCTAGCAATCAATATGGGAACCAGGCATTAGAGATCCAACCTCTTGTTCCACTTGGCTAGACGCAGTTCGACTCAGCTTGGCTGGCTATGCTCATCAAGGCTTAGCTCTGACCGGCTCAGCTCTCTTCATCTCATTATTCGGCGAGACTGAGCGCAAGACTGAGCGCAACCAGGCTTGGCTTAGCTCAGCCCTAGCCTTAGCTCTTGGTGGGTAACATTCCACAATAATATCTACACCCTGCATCAAAGAACACAATAAAAAATCAGTAAGTGCTGAGGAATTTTTGTTCCCTTTTTTTGGAATGCATCTTATTGAAGCCACTGTTTTAAATATTTACCAATTGTCAGAAGCATATTTGTTTGTAGTCTACAAGGTTTGCTAATATCCCTGATTACAACTTATAGCTCATTAAATGATGACTAGCTAAAATTATGTGCTTTTCTTTTAGGAGCTTTTGTAAAACTTCAGTATTAATGTATTAAACTTCAGTATGTATAACCTTTTAATAATTATTATCTTTGAATGACAAAAGACGATGTAAAGAAGTTATATCACATTTATGACACATTTATTATGATATTAAAATATTTGATAAGGGTCAAAGTGTTACATGGTGTAATTTACAACCATTTTAATTTACTTAAATTTACTTGTCAAAGCATTCTAAAGATATTTTGAACAATCATTTATCCCAATTCACTAAAATTACCAGGTAATAAAATATGTTCTTTTGAAGATAACCAATATAAAAATTAGTCTAGTGAACAAATTTTAAGAAGGAGTTCTGCTATCTTAGTTTTCTTCAAACCAATTCCACTCTAATTAATATCATTAGTTGTTTGTTTGATTAGCTTCTAAAGATTTGAACACCGTCATAATTAAAATAGTAAATGGTCATCTATGTGTCTGTTACACTAGTGCTATGACCCCTAATTTACGCTTTAAATAAAAAAACTGTAACTGATCAGTTGTTCTTCTCTGAAAGTTAGATATGAAAACTACCAACATTTGTTTAGTTACTTTTAGTTACCTCAATTTTACTCTGAGTTTTCAGATACACAAACTGTTATTGGTCATCTACTGCTGGACTCAATTATAAGGCCACACAGTAGTACACGATGATGTAACTAGCTAGCGTAAATTTACCTGGCAGTATACAAATAAAGTTTTCTCACACACTGAATAAAAAGTAAAGCTGTGTCAAAAGTGTTAGCTACAAAACTGTGGTGAGTTAAAAAATAATTTTAATTATTATATCAACAAATCTTTATTATGACATGTTATGCTCCCATTTTGCTATTAAAATAATGTAAATTCCAAACGTTGTATATGTACTGTTAAAAAGGGTAAGTTCCATAGTTAGTTCATGAAACAGCATCACGAGTGTTCATTATGGTAACTCTTAGTCAACTTTTCAGCCAATGAATAGAGTACTTAATATTAGGCGAAATTTTACTTTTAGAGCAGCATATGTTAAAACTTGATATAATAAATCTTTTATTAGTTTTTTACCTTAATATATTCAAATGGTTTTTTTAATCATTATTCATATTTAGATAAGGGTACTTTTAGCCCAGCTATAACAGTCTACAATAGCTCCTCAGTCCTTGTCTTACTTTCTTATTTGTATGTGAATAAAACTGTCTGGAATATGTACAGCAATTTCAATAATCACCTTGTGTACAGAATTCCTATGAGCTCGTTCACACTTAACGTGATGGGCTGATTATCTCCAAGTCATCTACCATAGATGGTGTCCAATGAGAGTAAAATCAAACAATATAGTATGTATAATTTGAAGGACAGTGCATTCACAAGTAATCTACCACAGTTGGTGTTCAATAAAAAAGCAGAACATATGGTATGTATAATTAGAAGTATACAGTTCAGCCAAAAGTTATCAACCACAGTTGGTGTCTAATAAGAGATTAAGCAGACCATACAATATGTATAATTAGAAGGACAGTGCACCCACAAGTTATCTACGACAGTTGGTGTTCAATAAGAGAAAAAGCAGACAGTATGGTATGTATAATTAGAAAGACAGTGCGCCCACAAGTTATCCACCATAGTTTGTGCCCAATAAAAAAAAACATATGGTATGTATAATTAGAAGGAACTGTCCACAAGTTATCTACCACAGTTGGTGTCCAAGAGTAAAAGCAGACCATAAGGTATGTATAATTACAAGTAGTATCTACCATGAATATTAACATTGAACAAGCTGGTCGCTTTTGAGTCTACTGTACTTATATTCAGTTTGGATTAAATTTCAACATTTTGTTGATTATTAACACACACCTTACAGAATATCCATGTTTTCTGGGTACAACTTGTTATAAACAGGTTTATTTTATTTAACATGTGAATCAAAGACCAATTGAGCTCTATACAGTCACTCAGCTAGTAGAGAATTACTATAACTATTAACTACAGCGCATCTTTTAGCAAACAGACTTTTGAATATCTGAACATAAATAATGCCAGACTAGTCAGTGTTATATAATTATCATTTATATCTAATATAAATAATACCTAATAATAATTAATAATAACATAATACTATGAATGATCAGTACGTAAATTGCGCGTATCGGCATGTTGGCATATGTTGTAAAGGATTTGCTGGCCTTTACTCAGGCACGATCTACATTTCAAGAAATGCTGCATAAAGTGTAAGAGCAGTGAGTAAGTTTTTTTTGTTTTATTCTGAAGAAAATTCCATTAGTTGTGGAGTTGCGACTATTCTGCTCTCCTAGCAAGAATGCTTCCTATATATATAATTTTCACCTATACTGTATCATGGAACCAGGTAGGAAACTGTATGTGAAATAATGATTAATGGAGTCGTTAACACGGTGGCTTAGTTACGGACAAACTAACAAAGTATTAGCAATATGCCACATAATAAAGACAAGCACGATATGCAAAAAATATATGAGATTAAATATATGCTAGTACGTAAGGATGAAACATCAGAAATAGATTTGTAGCCCGACGTCCGACACAATAATTTATTATCAAAGTACGTGCTAAAACTTGTTATGTCATTATTAGAAAATTCTAGATTTCTAAATAATCTTTATTTTTTTAAAATTACATGTAATTTGTAGAAATGCGTTTTTAATACAGCTTATTTTATCATTTCATGCATAGATTGCAATATGACTAGCGAAGGTTGCAAATATTGATATAATATTACATGCAATGAAAACAGTTGCTTTAAGTATTTCAATGTTAAACGCAGCAAGTCGTGAATGTTATACAATGATGATCATTAAGTAAACTATGATCCTCTAGCTTCTATTTCACTTTCAAAAGTACCTATTTTATATATACAGTAACTCCAGAACCAACCTTCAATCAATTACTCGAGCTGAATGAAAATCAACAACAGTTCTCCTCAGAGATGAAGATTTACTTCTAGCAATGGGTAATGCTTCATCTATAAAAAGAAAAGCCAATGATCGTTTTAGAAGGATTCTCTCTGCCAAAAGTACTAGTGAGTAAAATTGTTTTCTTTTAACTTTTAAGTCAATCCAGAAGCCAATTTGTAAGTATAAAACATTGTGAGTAGAAAGAGATTTTTCCACATGAACGCTCATATCAACTCTAAGGCATCACAAAACTCAGACATAAAACTTGTTGAAATTATGAAGGCGTGTGATGATAAAAACATTTAAAAAAGCTACAAATGCAGTACTTCTAAACTAGATTAACAAAACAGAAAAATAACAGAAAAACAGCAAAAAATACAAAGGTTAGATTGGTTTAACTTTAACAATCACAGTAGTATATAAACAAAGCTACGTAGAAACCACTGATAGTAGAAGCATGGCAGTCTGGGGATGTGGACACTGTATTGTTGTCTTGACTTTGTTTTGCTCAGAGTAAATGTTTTCAAATACGTAAGTGGAACGATTTATCTGCGTCACAAACATGCTGAAAAAACACGCTAAAAAACGTTGTCATATGGAAAACACTAAAAGTGAATTGCTAAAACACAGCTTTTTCTACTCTGTATGGTATATACATGTAAGATAATTCTAAATTACACTATGAGTAAAGACATAACACTGTATGTGATATATTATAACTCTAAATTATACTATGAGTAAAGACATAACACTGTATCTGATATATGATAACTCTAAATTATACTATGAGTAAAGACATAACACCATATGTGATGTATGATAACTCTAAATTATACCATGAGTGCAGGCGCAACACTGTGTGTGATATATAATAGCTTTAAATTTTACTATGTGCAAAGGAATAACACTGTATGTAATGTATGATACATGTAGCTTAAAACTATACTACGATTGAAGACATAACACTGTATGTGATATATGATAACTCTAAATTATACTATGAGTAAAGACATAACACCGTATGTGATGTATGATAACTCTAAATTATACTATGAGTGCAGGCACAACACTGTATGTGATATATAATAGCTTTAAATTTTACTATGTGCAAGGGAATAACACTGTATGTAATGTATGATACATGTAGTTAAAAACTATACTACGACTGAAGACATAACACTGTATGTGATATATGATAACTCTAAATTATGTTATGAGTAAATACATAACACTTTTCGTTAACTTTTGCTAACAAATCGGTACATTGTGAACCATACCAACAGAAAATAAACTGTCCAAGATACCGTGCAAACGAACAATAATGCTGTAATATGAAATGCAGTTTGAAATGCTTTTTTGTTTCTTGAAACCCGTTTGGTATGTTGAAAATCTTTTTTACCAAAATATGTTTTGAAACTTGAAAACCTTCTGTGTAGTATCTTTTATAAGAAAAAGGTTTTACTGTAATTAAATGTTTATTGGTATTTTTACTTTTATGTGTGTGAGTATTCAGCTGCCTAGTTGTGAGGGTGCAAAAATGCCTGCGTGCACAGGTGAGCGGGTGAGCGAGTGCTCCGCTGCAGAGAGATGCAGTTGCAAGGGTGCATTGGTGCACAGGTGCAAAGGTGCTGGGTTGTGCCGGCGCGCACGCACACAGGTGTGCAGGTGCTTGAGTGTGGAAGTGTAAAAGTGAGCAGATGTCCGGGTGTGCAGGGTGCAGGTGTTCAGGGTGCATGGGATGGGTTGCAGGATGCAGGTTGTGGTGTACGGGGCTCTGGCGCCCGGGTGTGTGTATGTCTGGATGGTGGTGTGTGTGTGTGTGTGTGTGTGCGTGCGTGCGTGCGTGCGTGCCTGTGCGTGTGCGTGTGCGTGTGCGTGTGCGCGTGTGTGTGTGTGTGTGTGCGTGCGTGCGTGCGTGTGTGTTTGTGTGTGTGCCATGCAACATATTATAACCAACATAATTTTATGTTGGTTATAAAAATTGTGGTTTGGCATTGTTTTGGCATTGCATTGGTTGGGCATCTTTAAGTTGTCTTACTACTTTTTGTAAGGCAAATATTCTTTTACTTTCCAAAACTTCTTTTAGCCACGATACAAGTGATAAAAACTAAGTATGTGCTTTTTTACTATTAAACATTGCATTTTGCATTTATATGTTTACTTTATATTAATAATTTTCCATACATTACTTACATTTATTATTTATTTGCCTAATTTGTCATTTGTAAACGTGCCGTTTCGATTTAAATGCCTTTCATTTCCTCTTCGTATTTTTATTTGCATTGACTAGTGATATGGTGTATGAATGCAGCCAGCCAATTTTTCGTTTTTAGTTTCAATTTTTAGAGCTTTAGTTTTGTAGCTAGCTGGAAAGGTGCTCAAAATACTGGTTGGTTTTCCTGTTTTCTACAACAACCTGCTTTTGCACCTAGGGTAACTTTTTTAAAGAAAAAATTCTCCAAGAGCAGGGGATTGATATGTTGTGTAGTTCAACCTCAACACATGCTCATAATGTGTTTTGTGATTGAGTGGGGGTCCTACCACACAAAGTTGTCATCAGAATAGTCACTTTTATCTTCACTGTCATCACTTTTAAAATCACTGTCGTAACCTTTTTCAAATCGGTAATCAAAACAACCTCTTACTTCACGTTTGCTATTTTAATATGAATATCCATGATTCTAGTGGCACTGAGTTGCGTTGAAAACCTGAAACTTGCTCAGCTTGAACTTCTGCTAATCAGAAGCGAGGCTCAACCAGGGACCTTCACAAACTTATTAGTGATGTTTGAGAGCGTTGAAGATTACTCCGCAAAGAGTAAAAGGCATCTTAGGTGTTTAGGACTACACTGTTTTAACTGAAAATAGACCGAGGTTGTCTGTCAGTAATCACTGTCAGTCACAAACTTGGAAACCTGTCAGTGTTGTCGGTGCTGTCAGTGTTTCATAGCATTTTATTGCTGTCAGTGTGTCCTGACATTTGTTGCTGTTTACTTAAATTATCTGGCAGTCTAGAAATGCTGGGCCAGATGCTTCACACCGACACTAGTGAAGTTTCGTTTGATTGTGTTGATTTATGGACAAATAATAAGTTAGTAAAGGTACGGCCACCTGTAACAAATTTTTCTTTGGTTCTGACTGAAATCACGAATTGAACAAAACATACAGAATTATGCTGCGCGGCTAAAATCACGCTAGGGAGCATGATTTTAGCCGCTTTTGAAATTAGTATAGTCCAAGACATGTAAAACGACAAACAGTAAAAGTATGAGTGTAATTCAACATAGTACACATGATGCAACTGCTTAGATAGCGCTATTGTTGGTATTTATCATTTATACACTATAGCTACAAATCGTTTCTGTTTTAATAATAACAATTTCCTTTTTTGTTTTTTGGCAGCAAAAGTTTGGTGGTAGAAAGTGTTGCTATCTTTGGCGCAATCAAGTTAGTTGCGTCGTATTTACTACTGTGAATTGCCAGAATATGTTTTTTGCGTGTCGCATAATGTGCTTCTGACTACATAAACTTTAAAAGTTGCTAGAATCTTGATTGGTAACCAACAATAGCACAACCTAAGCAGTTGCATCGTGTGTACTATGTTGAATAGCCTTTGTACTTTCATTGTTTGTCGCAATACGTGTGTTGGATTATACCATAGAGTTATCTCCCCCTAGAGTGATAACTGTGCATTCAACAACACGAGCGTTTCCGGTGCCAACAAGGAGCGTTTAGGCCATGCCCCTTTTTTGTGCTAGTCACTCGTAGTGATTGACAGAACAATAACATCAGCCGTGAGAATGATCATTAATTTGCACAGTTAAGATAGTAATTATTGCTCATATTAAAGAGATGATGATTATAGTTTATTACTCTAATATATGCTTATTATTTAAAGCAATTCAATACTTACATGACTTGCAAAGACACTGAATAGACAGTGTTAAGTAGGTGAGTTAATGCAATCAGTTACTCCAATGATATACAGCCCCCACACATGAGGGGCTGTATATCATTGGTTATTCATAGATAAGATAGATAGTCATACTGGGGTTGTATTACATTGGTGTGATGGGAAGCTAATCGACTGCCATCAACTGAAAGTGTTGACATTGTATGGTGATAGAGTGATTCATTGTCACCTCAGTTCACAAACAGCCCTTGCATGTAATATTAGATTTCAATACATATCAATCAAATACATAGACTAGCTTGAAGCAAAGATGTCCACTAGTTAGTGGACATCTTTGCTTGATGTAAGCAAGCAAAAAGTTTGAAAGTTAGAGTGGCAAATGTTGTCATATGTTAGATAAAAATAAATTATACTTAATTATACTAAATTATAATTATTTAAAAATAAAATAGACTTTTTATTACTTTATTTATTAAATAAAGTAATAAAAAAGTAGTTGTGAATTACTTTATTTATTAAATAAAGTAATAAAAATTAGCTATGATTACAATAATTTTTTATTGTAATCATAGCTAAACAGATTATATTTAGCATTACTTGCTAATTATTTTACATTTAAACACATTTACAGTTTTATTTTTTTCCTAATTTATTTCAACAAAACACTTCTTTCATGATATAAAATTTAAAAGTTGTAGTTGTTTGAAAAAGCTTGAAAACATTTACAGTTGTTTTTATTTTCTCTCTTCTCTTCATTTATTTCAATTAAACAAAACACTTTTCATAATATGTAGTTTGAAAGTTAAAGTGGTAAATGTTGTTATATGTTAAATAAAAATAAATTATACTTAATTCTACTAACTATAATTATATAAAAATAAAATAGACTTTTTATCACCTTATATATTAAATAATTTTCCATTGTAATCATAGCTAAACAGATTATATTTAGCCATTACTTGCTAATTATTTTACATTTAAACACATTTACAGTTTTATTTTTTTTCTAATTTATTTCAACAAAACACTTCTTTCATGATATGAAATTTAAAAGATGTAGTTGTTTGAAAAAGCTTGCAAACCTTTAGAGTTGTTTTCTTTTTCATCTTATTTCATTTAAACTGCTTAAAAATATTTTCTCATGATATGAAGTTTAAAAGTTAGAATAGTAAATGTTATATAAAAATAAATTTTCTGTCCAAATACTTTTTTATTACTCGGGCAACACCGGGTAGTACAGCTTATAGTTGATGGCAGTTGATTAGCTTCCCATCACACCAATGTAATACAACCCCAGTATGACTATGTATGTTATCTATGAGTAACTGCTTGCATTACCTTCACTTTCACTCACTATCTATTCAGTGCCTTGGCAAGTCATGTAGGTATCAGGGATTATGTGCATGTCACAATTTCCATTTCCATAATTCATTTCCATATTATTTCCATTTCCATAAAAGTTCCATAATTCATTTCCATATTAATTCAATTTCCATAATTCATTTCCATATTATTTCCATTTCCATATTATTTCCATTTCCATAATTCATTTCCATATTAATTCCATTTCCATAATTCATTTCCATATTATTTCCATTTCCATATTATTTCCATTTCCATAATTCATTTCCATATTAATTCCATTTCCATAATTCATTTCCATATTATTTCCATTTCCATACTATTTCCATTTCCATAATTCATTTCCATATTAATTCCATTTCCCTACTTCATTCCCATAGTATTTCCAAATCCATATTATTTCCATTTCCATATTATTTCCATTTCCATAAAAGTTCATAATTCATTTCCATATTAATTCCATTTCCATAATTAATTTCCATATTATTTCCATTTCCATAGGATTTCCATAATTCATTTCCATATTATTTCCATTTTCATACTATTTCCATACTTGTAAAATAAAATTTCCATATCCATTTCCCTAAAATTATGGAACTATTTATGTTTATGGAAATGAAAAATTAAACATTTCCATAATATGTTTAACAATCCCTGGTAGGTATTGAATTACTTTAAATAATAAGCATATATTAAAGTTATAAACTATAATCATCATTTCTTTAATATGAGCATTAATTACTATCTCAGCTGGAATTCATGATCCTTGTTTAGCCCTTCTCATGGCTGATGTTATTGATCTAGTCAATCACTACGACTGACTAGCACAAAAAAAAGGCGTGGCCTAAACGCTCCTTGTTGGCACCGGAAACGCTCGTGTAGTTATCACTCTAGGGGGAGATAACTCTATGGATTATACTAACCGCTAAAGCTGCTAGAATCGTCCTCGCTAATAATTTGTTTAGCTAGTTAAAAGCCTTTTGTTGACAAGTTCGGTGGGCATGCACAGCTCAGATAATTCTGTGCATTTCGACCAAATAATTCTGTGTGTTTTATTCATTTTGTGATCTTGGTCAAAGCTCAGAACCAATGAAAAGTTTCTTACATGTAGCCGTACCTTCAGTAAGCCTACTTACACAATCATCGACGCCTCATCAACATCACCTACAATGATAAATGGTCGTCTCGTCTGTCGCTTTTAAAATATCCCTGTCGTCGGGTCATCAAAATCGTCATAAAACATGGGAATACTTTCTTGAGTTCTTTATTGCGTGAATATCAATGCAATATATCCTAAATTAAATAACTAAATTCAAATTATTCTGTGTCCATATTACAAAAAAAATCACATAGAAAACATGATGTTGTGGGTGAAAACGATGATTTTAATTGTCATAGTTCAGTACCAACAATCCCAAAGTAATAAATAACTATTTAGTGGTTATGTTCTCCAGTAAATGATAAAATCATTATGTACTGTACTGTATGAAGTTCTCACCTTCAAAACTTGCTTAGAGGCTAATGGTGCTGTGGGAGAGACTTGTCAGCAACACATTCAGTAAACTAGACTTTTTTTTACGATGTGTGACATAACATGAACTTTGAACTCTGCTTAGAAAATCTATCAAGCCTGCGTGGTTTAGTTCGTGAAGTGTTTGTCTGGCCAATCGAATGTACCGAGATCAAATATTCTGCTTTCCAAGTTCTTTATTCTAAGACATTAATAGCTAGAACTGGACACTCATACACACATATATATACACACACACATACAAACTTTGAGAAATACATGTATATATATATATGTAAATTTGCTTCTGACAGAGACTGTATAACAAGTCCTCAGTATAATGCAACATTTTTATGTTTTTTGCTCTCTCTGACAATATATATCAATTGACTCTCATCTGTTGTATTATTGCCTCTACCTGCTATTGAACATTTTAAGTAAACTTATAAAGTAATCTGATTAAATGATCAGAGAAAAAAGGATCCAGTTACTGAAGTGTCAGTTGTTTACCCTTGACCAGGCTAAATTTTATTTCACTATCAACAGGTCTCGCTCAGGTTAAGCAATAAAATTTTCAGCATTCACCTCCTAAGACCTTGCTTTTTACATGAAAAGTTTGGTGTTGCATTACCTCAAGTAGGTAGTAGAAGTGGCCTACACATATTCTCTTCACAAGATCAAACAAAAAAAATTGTCCACCCTCGTGTACCTCAGTGATGGATTTAATTCAGACATCTAGTTTTTTGATTTGCACCAACATTGTTGTATCAAAACTTTCATAAATAGCTTCTTCCGCAGGATTAAAATTTTATACACACATTTCTGTCCTCGTTTTTGTTATTTATTAGACAATTCATGAAATTTATTTGACGTTTACAGGTTGTATTTATTGTGTCAGTATCAAATCATCTTTTATCAAAACCAAAAAATGTCAACGTTCAGCTACTAACACTTTGCTTCTCACATGAGAATTCATATGTTGCATTATGCCAAGTATGCAATTGAAATAGCTTTTACATCATTTCTGTGTTTGGTCAGACAAAAAACACTGTCTACTCTCAAAAGTTTAAGTGATGCATTATTTTGTCTTACTGTTTAATTTACTGCTGGTTGCACTTTTTTGTTGTTCACTTTTAAACTCTATGTCACCACCTTTCCTCTTACTTTTAGAGCTGGTAGTTTTAGATTCTGAGTGGAAGGCTGTATGATAAGCTGCTTGCACATTGCAGTTAGTGTCCTAGATTTGATTCCTAACATTCAGCCAGCATTGTAGAACCTGCTGAAGTTATTTTTTTTTAAATAGCCTCATTGTGCATTTTAGCTTTATTATTGATGTGGCTTTGCGTAATCCATAAGTGATTGTACGCTTCTTCAATATATATGATGGTACAAGTTAGTGTTTATAAACTATCTGCACATGCAAGACAGCCTTTATTTAGATTTCAGCTTTCCCATTTTTAATATGATATATATGTGATAAAGAACAGCTATAAATCCTTAAAACAGAGTTTTACAAGATCGCTTTCTTGGGCTGACAAATGGAAATCTACTATTTAGTAGTACGCTGCCAAATGTCTAATAGTGTACCTTTTTTGAAATATTTTCTCATATAAACTGAAATTACGTTTTAATAACTATTTTTATTGTTTTAGCCACTCTGGTTGGCTTCAGGCATTCTGGTCAGCCAGAATGGGAAGGTAACCTTAATGATCTTGATTGCAAACCTGTGAAAGATGAAAGGGAGATTAGCGCCGAAATCGGAGAGCATCAAATAACTCACCTTAGAATTGAAGGAGTCAACAACCTGTCACTTCCTGAAATTGCTCCAAATGTGACTCACTTACATTTGTACAACGTCTCAAAGATAGAAAGGTATGACCAACTTATGTACAATATGAGCTAACAGGCTGATAGTTGAAAGAAATATTATTTTATGTATGTTGTTTTGAAATTGTTTGTCAGCCTTAGGAAGTTGGAACTTTGTAAAATTGACCTATATTTTTTTGAATAGTCACATTAAAATTTTTTAAACATCATGCTTGACAATTCTGATGAAGAGCTTTACGTTAGTAAAGATTATGTGTAAAAACTTACTAGCTGGTATTTAACTACTTATTTTTATATGACTTTAACAGATTGTATTAGATGCCCATTTTAGTAAATATTCAACTTTTATATTTCTATGTAATAAGAGCACGAACGTTATCTCATACTGACATATGTTGTTACAGATGTGAGCTTATGGTATGATAAAATCATTTCAACTAGAAATGTATTGTACATGTATATACCGCGAAGGAAAGCGCATGCTCTTTTACTCTCCACAAGACAAGCAATAAATAAACACACTGATTGCTTAGTCACCAAAATTATATATTTACTATCAAATACCAATAAATATCTAAGGCCAAAGCGTGTGCATACAATGAAGATTTACGGAGAGAACCTGCGCTATCTCTTATTAACAATAGTGTTCTTTTTCTTTTTATATCGAGCATTTTTGCAATTAGCTCTGTCCCCTTTCTTTGTTCATTGCTTGGCTGAGCAAGCCAACTAATTGGTGACTGAGCCTTCTCCAATGGTAAAAAGGCTTGGCTTGGGGATTTCATTGGTTGTGGGGTTGTTCTCTCCAGCTCTGATCATGGCTGTCTGTCAGAACAGTACTTAAATATTTTCAGAAGTGTTTTTAGAGACATGATTTGGTGAAGTAAACATTTTTTATGATTAAATATCACTAGAACGATCTGTTGATGATTTGGTTTGTTTGGCGTTTAAAAATAAATCACTAATGAAACGTTGATTCCTTTTCTGACATATAATTGTTTAAGAGAGACTTGCTGATTAATATTTACTGTGAAAGCCATACTCGTCTGTCTATCAAGCGTTTGAAGCAACCCAGAGTTATAGGAAGAATACATCGCTACACAACCGTTAAACCTACATAGTTGAGTTCTTTGCCCAATGGTCTACCACCTGCTTACTCAATCACCTTTTTTTATCTGAGTATAGTAGTGTACATAATGATTATACATGACTAGCTGCATTACCCATGTTCGGGAACAGATTTCCGCAAAGCAATAGTTTTATTGAGAGTTGTCTTTCATACTGTAAAACAACTCCAAATATGCAATCTACTGAAATTTTTATGCTGATCTGATTGCGTACACATATGCAGTTGTATATGTCAATAATGTTGGAGAGACCAATGGAAATATGCAATGTGTTTTACAGCTAGTCTACAATGCATCAGTCTCGAACCACTCAAATCGAAATTTTCCCAATTTTGTACACATAGGTAACTGATAATGAAAATGACTTTGCTAGGCAAACTGACGTTCTTCAAACTGGCAGTATTGAGAAGTTTTATATATTTTAAGAAGATCTAAAAAATATTTTGCTATTGCAATGCTAAGCTATTGCCAGCATTTATTGAATTGTGACTTCTACATGTTTGAAACACTAATCATGACTCACCAGTTCTTTGTCTATAGCATGTTTTTTGACATGGTACATGTATATACAAACTGTGCAGCAGCAATGTGGTCGTGTTGATAAAATTTATTGTCAAGAGTTCAGTAGTCTCTGCACTTCTAGCAGCTGCAGCATCTATTCTGGTCTGCTCTCCATGTACCTGTGATTGCTCAGTGGTTTCTGCTCTTTTAGCAGCTGCTATTCTGTTTTGTTGTAGGCGTAGCTGTGTTTGCTCTGCAGTTTCTGCACTTCTAGCTGCTGCTTTGCGAATTTGGTCACTTTCTCTACGGGAATCAATATGTTCTTGCGTTTGGGCAGTAGGCTTTTTAGAAAACATTACACTGCATCAAGCATTTCTAAAATTGAATGAGATGGTGTGCTTATTTTGTAATATACACTGCTCGCTTCCTTCTCACCGTCGAATATCGCAACGCTCGGAGTGCCTGTGCAAGTTCTGTAGTAGCTGTAGATCTGTAGTACCTGTAGCTAAAAAAAAAGTAAAAATAACCCAACTACGGAAAGAAATGAACATGTTTACTATCACAAACAGTGGCAAAGCCAACGCTTTCAACCCTTTCACTGAAGTAGACTCATTCATACGCTTTCCATGGTCGACCGCCGTAAACACATTTTTGTAACTTTCCCAGCAATTGCTAGCAACTGAATTTTATTATTCGTTGATAACATAACCAACGATCGTTAAGACTTTTATAGTAGTGACAGTGTTGTCCAAAGAATTCTCTATAAAATTAGCCTAAAATTTAACTTTAAATCTTCGTTTGAGAATTTCCAACTTGAAAACGCAGATTTTTTGTGCGATTTCATTAAATGCGTCTGAGTTAAAAAACAAATAACTACTTATGTTGATGACACTGTTGCCATTTCGGATTTTTGTGATTACACAAATAAATAAAATGCACAAAGTATAGATACAAGAAATTTTTTGCATAGCAGTGCTTGTTAACATGTTGGCAAAATCTACTATATAACCAAAACAAACAATCTAGATGCAGTTTCAAATTGAAAAAATATCATGAAGCAAAATCGGCAAAATGGCTGGAAGCAGGCCGATAGATAAATTTGTACGCGGATGCAAATGAAAGGATTTTGTAGTGGAAGTGCGGCAATTCATAGACAATACGACATTGATTAAGAAAGAGTACTTACCTTTTTATGTAGAATTGTAGTAGGTGAGAACTGCGTTTTTTAGTGACAGCAAGAAACCAACGTTCGCATGACCTTTTCGGTACACAGTGTCAGTAAATATTAATCGCATGTAAAATACTATTCATTAATTTATTTTATTTAATGATTAGTACATTCGAATAGCTGTATAGGCCGTCGAACTCATGGACGGTGCATTTTAACATGGCAGCAATTTTGCTGTTTCAAACGCACCAATGTCGTTGGGCGCCGTAAAGAGGCGCGCTAACCAGATATGACGTGTTCTGTGTAAAAACGATGAATAGGATATGTATAGAGGCGTGTACTAACAGGAGAATCCCATTAACGGGCACTAGATACCTAGTAACGGCTAATAGTCCAAAAAGTATGGTACTCATTAAGGCGGACACTCAATCCCACAGATACACAGACACACAGACAACTATTGCCGTTTATATAGTAGATGATATCCTACTGTACACAGGGCTGACAATGTATAATAGTGTACATATTGATTAGACATGATGATATCTTACTGTACATATGACTGACTGTGTATAATAGTGTACATAATGAGTACACATTATGATATCTTACTGTACACAGGACAAACTGTGTATAATAGTGTACATAATGATTAGACATGATGATATCTTACTGTTCACAGGACTGATAGTGTATAATAGTCTACATATGGAATAGATATGATGATACCCTACTGTACACAGGACTGACAGTGTACAATAGTGAACGTGATGACTAGACATAATGACATCCTACTGTACACAGGATTGACAGTGTATAATAGTGTACATTATGACCAGACATCATGATATCCTACTGTACACAGGACTGAATGTGTTTAATAGTGTACATAATGGTTAGACATGATGATATACTACTGTGCAAAAGACTGACAGTGTATAATAGTACACATAATGATTAGACATGATGATACCTTACTGTACACACGACTGACAGTGTATGTTAGTGTACATAATGATCAGAAATAATGATATCCTAATGTACACAGGATTGACAGGGTATAATAGTGTACCTAATGATTAGACATGATGATACCTTACTGCACACAGAACTGACAGTGTATAATACTGCACATAAAAAATAGGTATGATGATATCCTACTTTACGCAGGAATGACTGTGTATAATAGTGTACATAATGATAAGACATAATGATATACCACTGTGCAAAGGACTGACAGTGTGTAATAGTTAACATAAGGATTAGACATGATGATATCCTACTGTACACAGAACTGACAGTATATTAGTGTACATACTGATTAGACATGATGATATCTAGTTGTACACAGGACTTATTGTGTATGAGAGTGTACTCACTGATTAGACATAATGATATCATTCTGTACACAGGATTGACAGTTTATAGTGGTCTACATAATGATTATACCTTATGATATCTTACTGCACATGGGAGAGACTGTGTATATTAGTGTACATAGTTATTAGAAATGATGACATCTTGCTGTACACAGCACTGACAGTGTATAACAGCGTACATAGTGATTATACATGATGATATTCTACTGTATAAATGACTGACAGTGTAAGATAGTGCACATCATGATTATACGTAATGAGATCCTACTGTACACAGGACTGACAGGGTATAATAGTGTACATGCTGATTAGACATAACAATATATTACTGTACACAGGACTGACAGTGTATAATACTGTACATAAAGATTAAAGATGATGATATCCTACTTTACGCAAGACTGACAGAGGAGAATAGTGTACATAATGATTAGGGTTGATGATATCTTACTGTACACAGTACTGACTGTGTATAATAGTGTACATAATGATTAGACAAGATGATATATTTTTGTGCAAAAGACTGACAGTGTATAGTAGTGTTCATAATGAATAGATATGATGATATCCTACTGTACACAGAACCGACAGTATATAATAGGGTACATAATGATTAGACATGATGATACTCTACTGTACACAGGACTGACAGTGATCATTATGTACACTAATATGTACATAATAGTGTACCTAATGATTAAAAATGATGATATCTTACGGTACACATGACAGTCTGTGTATAAAAGTGTACATAATGACTAGACATGATGATATCTAAATGTACACAGGACTGACAATGTATAGTAGTCTACATTTTGATTAGATATGATGATACCCTACTGTACACTAGATTGACAGTGTATAATAGTGTACCTAATGAATAGATAATGATATCTTACTGTACACAGGACTGATAGTGTATAATAGTCTATATATTGAATAGATACTATGATACCCTAATGTGCACCGGACTGACAGTGTATAATAGGAACAAGATGATTACACATAATGATATCCTACTGTAAACCGGATCAACACTGTAAAATAGTGTACATAATGATTAGACATAATGATATCCTAATGTACACAGTTCTGACTGTGTATAATCGTGTACATAATAATTAGACATGATGATATATCACTGTGCAAAGGACTTACAGTGTATAATAGTTTACATGATGATTAGACATAATGATACCCTAGTGTACACACGATTGACAGTGTTAAATAGTGTACATAATGATTATACATAATGACATCCTACTGTACACAGGACTCACTGTGTATAATAGTGTACATAATGCTTAAACATGATGATACCTTACTGCACACAAAACTGACTGTGTATAATAGTGTACATAATGATTAGACATGATGATATCTTACTGTACACATGACTGACAGTGTATAATAGTGCACATGATGATTAGCCATGATGATATCTTACTGTACACAGGACTGACAGTGTATAATGGTGTACATAATGATTAGACATTATGATATATTTTTGTGCAAAAGACTGACAGTGTATAGTAGTGTTCATAATGATTATGCATGATGATATCCTACTGTACACAGGACTGACTGATATATTAGTGAACATAATGAATAGATATGATGATATCCTACTGTACACAGAACTGACAGTGTATAATAGGGTACATAATGGTTAGACATGATGATACTCTACTATACACAGGACTGACCGTGATCATTATGTACACTATTATGTACATAATAGTGTACCTAATGATTATACATGATGATATCTTACGGTACACATGACAGACTGTATAATAGTGTACATAATGACTAGACATGATGATATCTAACTGTACACAGTACTGACAGTGTATAGTAGTCTACATTTTCATTAGATTTGATGATACCCTACTGTACACTAGATTGACCGTGTATAATAGTGTACATAATGCTTAAACATGATGATATCCTATTTTACACAGAACTGATTGTGTATAATATTGTACATAATGATTAAACACGATGATATCTTATTTTAGACAGGACCGACTGTGTATAATAGTCTACATATTGATTACATATGATGAAACCCTACTGTACACTAGACTGAGAGTGTATAATATGTGTACATAATGATTATACATGTTTATATCTTACTATACACAGGACAGACTATGTATAATGGTGTACATAATGACTAGACATGATGATAGTTTACTGTACACAGGTCTGATAGTGTATAATGGTGTACATAATGACTAGACATGATGATATTTTACTGTACAAAGGTCTGATAGTGTATAATATTCTACAAGCTGATTAGATATTATGATACCTCATTTTACACAGGCCTGACAATGTATAATAGTAAACATGATGATTGGACATAATGATATCAAACTGTACACAGGATTGAAAGTGTATAATAGTGTACCTAATGATTAGACATTATGATATCTTACTGTACACAGGACTGATAGTGTATAATAGTCTACATATTGAATAGATACTATGATACCCTACTGTACACCGGACTGGCAGTGTATAATAGTGTACCTAATCATTAAACATGATGATATCCTACTGTACACAGGACTGAGTGTGTATAATAGTGTACATAATGATTAGACATGATGATATCTTACTGTACACAAGACTGAGAGTGTATAATGGTCTACATTTTGATTAGATACGATGATACCCTACTGTATACAGGACTGACAGTGTATAATAGTGCACATGATGATTAGACAAAGTGATGTCCTACTGTACACAGGACTCACTGTGTATAATAGTGTATATAATGATTAGACAGGATGATATCTTACTGTACACAGGACTGAGAGTGTAGAATAGTGAACGTGATGATTAGACATAATTATATCCTATTGTACACAGGATTGACAGTGTATAATAGTGTACATAATGATTAGACATATTGATATCCTATTGTACACAGGACTGACTGTGTATAATAGTGTACATAAAGATTAGATAGATTATATATTATGGTGCAAAGGACTGACAGTGTATAATAGTACACATAATGATTAGATATGATGATACCCTACTGTACACTGAACTGACAGTATATATTAGGGTACATAATGATTAGACATGATGATATCCTATTGTACACAGGATTGACAGTGTATAATAGTGTACATAAAAATTAGAAATGATGGCATATTTTTGTGCAAAGGATTGACAATGTATAGTGTTGTACCTAATAATTATACATGATGATATCCTGCTGTACACAGGAGCGACAGTGTATAATAGTCTACATAATGATTAGATATGATGATACCCTACTGTACACTAAACTGACAGTATATATTAGGGTACATATTGATTAGACATGATGACATCCTACTTTACGCAGGACTGACAGTGTATAATAGTGTGCATATTTATTAGACATGATGATATCTTATTGTACACAGGACTGCCTGTGTAGAATAGTGTACATAATGATTAGACATGATGATATCTTGAGGTACACAGGAATGACAGTGTATAATAGTCTACATATTGAATAGATATAATGATCCCCCACTGTACACAGGACTGTAAGTGTATATTAGTGTACATATTGATTAGACATGATGAGATCTTATGGTACACCGGACTGACAGTGTATTATAGTGAACATGATGATTAGGCATAATGATATCCTACGGTACACAAGATTGCCCGTGTATAATAGTGTACCTAATTATTAGACAGAATGATATCTTGCTGTACACAGGTCTGATAGTGTATAATAGTCTACATATTGACTAGATATTATGATACCCTACAGAAAGCAGGACTGACAGTGTATAATAGTGTACCTAATGATTAGACATAAGATATCCTAATGCACACAGGACTGACTGTGTTTAATAGTGTACATAATGATTAGACTTAATGATATCCTACTGTACACAGTACTGAGAGTATATAATAGTGCACAAAATACTTAGACATGATGATACTTTACTGCAGACAGAACTGAGAGTGTACAATGCTGTACATAAAAATTAGACATGATGATATCCCACTTTACGCAGGACTCACAGTGTATATTAGTGTACAAAATAAGTAGACACGATGATATCCTACTGTCCACAGAACTGACAGTGTATGATAGTGTACATAATGATTAGACATGCTGATATCTCATTGTACACAAGACTGACTGTGTATAATAGTGTTCATTATGATTAGACGTAATGATATATTTTTGTGCAACTGACTGACAGTGCATAATAGTGTATATAATTATTATATATCATGCTATCCTACTGTACACTAGACTGACAGTGTATATTAGTGTACATAATGATTATACATAATGATATTTTACTGTACACAGGACTGACAATGTATAATAATCTACATAATGATTAGATATGATTATATCCTATTGTACACTAGATTGACAGTGTATAATAGTGTACATAATGATTAGACGTTATGATATCTTAAAGTACACAGGACAGACTGCGTATAATAGTGCACATAATGATTAGAAATGATGATATCTTACTGTACACAAGACTGACCGTTTATAATAGTCTACATAATAATTACATATGATGATACCCTCCTGTACACAAGAGTGACATTGAATAATAGTGTACATAATGATTAGACATGATGGTATTTTTTTGTGAAAAGGAATGACAGTGTATAGTAATGTACATAATGATTATACATGATGATATCCTACTGTACACAGGACCGACAGTGTATAATAGTCTACATATTGATTAGACATGATGATACCCTACTGTACACTAGACTGACAGTGTATAGTAGTATACATAATGATTAAACATGATGACACTCTTCTGTATACAAGACTGACTGTGTTTAATAGTGTACATAATGATTAGACATGATGATATATTTTTGTGAAAAGGAATGACAGTGTATAGTAATGTACATATTGATTATACATGATGATATCCTACTGTACACAGGACCGACAGTGTATAATAGTCTACATATTGATTAGACATGATGATACCCTACTGTACACTAGACTGACAGTGTATAGTAGTATACATAATGATTAAACATGATGACACTCTTCTGTATACAAGACTGACTGTGTTTAATAGTGTACATAATGATTAGACATGATGATATATTTTTGTGAAAAGGAATGACAGTGTATAGTAATGTACATATTGATTATACATGATGATATCCTACTGTACACAGGACCGACAGTGTATAATAGTCTACATATTGATTAGACATGATATCTTATTGTACACAGGACTGACTGTGTATAATAGTGTAAATAATGATTGGAAAAGATGATATCTGATGGTACACAGGAATGACAGTGTACAATAGTCTACATAATGAAGAGATATGGTGATCCCTCACTGTACACTGAACTGAAAGTGTATAATAGTGTACATAATGATTAGACATGATGATATCTTACTGTACACAGGACTGACTGTTTATAACACTGTACATAATGATTAGACATGATGATATCTTATGGTACATAGGACTGACAGTGTATAATAGTCTTCATATTGATTAGATATAATGATACCCTACTGTACACAGGACTGACAGTGTACATTAGTGAACATGATGATTAGGCACAATGATATCCTACAGTACACGGGATTGACAGTGTATAATAATGTACATAATGATTAGACGTATTGATATCTTGCTGTACACAGGTCTGATAGTGTAAAATAGTCTACATTTTGATTAGATATTATGATACCCTACTGTACACAGGAGTGACAGTGTATAATAGTGAACATGATGATTAGACATAATGATATCCTACTGTACACAGGACTGACAGTGTATAATATTGAACATGATGATTAGACATAACGATATCCTAATGTACACATGACTGACTGTGTATAATAGTACACACAATGATTAGATATGATGATACCTTACTGTATGCAAGACCGACAGTGGATAATAGTGTACATAATGATTACACATGATGATGTCCTATTGTACACATCACTGACTGTGTGTAATAGTGTACATGATGATTCGACATGATGATATCTTAGTGTACACAGGACTGACAGCGTATAATATTCTACATATTGATTAGATGTAATGGTACCCTAATGTATACAGGACTGAAAGAGTATAATAGTGCACATGGTGATTAGACATCAGGATATCCTACTGTACACATGACTGACTGTGTATAATAGTGTACATAATTATTAGACATTATGATATCTTACTGTACACATGACAGACTGTGTATAATAGTCTACATATTGATTAGATATGATGATACTCTACTGTACACTAGACTGACAGTGTATAATAGTGTACATAATGATTAGACACGATGATATCTTACTGTATACTCGACTGGCTATGTATCATAGTGTACATAATCATTAGACATGATGGTATAATTTTGGTGCGAAGGACTGACAGTGTTTAGTAATGTACATAATTATTATACATGGTGATATCCTACTGTACACGGGACCGACAGTGGATAATAGTCTACATATTGATTAGATGTGATGATACCTTATTGTACACTAGACTGACAGTGTAAAATAGTGTACATAATGATTAGACATGATGATATCCTACTGTATACTGGACTGGTTGTGTATCATAGTGTACATAATTATTAGACATGATGGTATATTTTTGTGCAAAGGACTGACAGTGTATAGTAATGTACATAATGGTTATACATGATGGTATCATACTGTACATAGGACCGACAGTGTATATTAGTCTACATATTGATTAGAAATGATGATACCTTACTGTACACTAGACTGACAGTGTAAAATAGTGTACATAATGGTTATACATGATGATATCTTACTGTACACAGGACTGAAAGTGTATAATAGTCTACATATTGATTAGATATGATGATACCTTACTGTACACTATATCGACAGTGTATAATAGTGTACATAATGATTAGACATAATGTTATCTTATTTTAGACAGGACTGACAGTGTATATTAGTCTAAATTTTGATTAGATATGATGATACCCTACGTACACTAGACTGGCAGTAAATAATAGTGTACATGATGATTAGAAATGGTGATATCCTACTGTATACCGGACTGGCTGTGCATAACAGTGTACATAATGATTAGACAAGATGGTATATTTTTGTGCAAAGGACTGACAGGGTATAGTAATGTACATAATGATTATACTTGATGACATCATACTGTACACAAGACCGACAGTGTATAATAGTCTACATATTGATTAGATGTGATGATACCTTATTGTACACTAGACTGACAGTGTAAAATAGTGTACATAATGATTAGACATGATGATATCCTACTGTATACTGGACTGGTTGTGTATCATAGTGTACATAATTATTAGACATGATGGTATATTTTTGTGCAAAGGACTGACAGTGTATAGTAATGTACATAATGGTTATACATGATGGTATCATACTGTACATAGGACCGACAGTGTATATTAGTCTACATATTGATTAGAAATGATGATACCCTACTGTCCACTAGACTGACAGTGTATAATAGTGTACATAGTGAATATACATGATGATATCTTTCTGTACACAGGACTGACAGTGTATAATAGTCTACAAGTTTATTAGATATGATGATACCCTACTGTACACTAGATTGACAGTGTATAGTAGTATACATGATGATTAAACATAATGATATCCTACTGTATACTAGACTGGCTGTGCATAATAGTGTACATAATGATTAGACATTATGATACCCTACTGTACACAGGTCTGACATTGAATAATAGTGAACATGATGATTAGACATAATGATATCCTACTGTACACAGGGCTGACAGTGTATAATAGTGAACATGATGATTAGACATAATGATATCCTAATGTACACAGGACTGACTGTGTACAATAGTACACATAATGATTAGATATGATTATACCCTTCTAGACTGGTAGTGTATAATAGTGTACATAATGATTACACATGATGATGTCCTATTGTACACAGGACTGACTGTGTATAATAGTGTACATGATGATTCGACATGATGATATCTTACTGTACACAGGATAGACTGTGTAATAGTGTATATAATTATTAGAAATGGTGATATCTCACTTTACACAGGACAGACCGTGTATAATGGTCTACATATTGATTAGATATGATGATACCCTACTGTACACTAGACTGACAGTGTATAGTAGTGTACATAATGATTAGACATGATGATATCCTACTGTATACTGGACTGGCTGTGTATCATAGTGTACATAATCATTGGACATGATGGTATATTTTTGTGCGAAGGACTGACAGTGTTTAGTAATGTACATAATTATTATACATGGTGATATCCTACTGTACACAGGACCGACAGTTTATAATAGTCTACATATTGATTAGATGTGATGATACCTTACTGTACACTAGACTGACAGTGTAAAATAGTGTACATAATGGTTATACATGATGATATCTTACTGTACACAGGACTGACAGTGTATAATAGTCTACATATTGATTAGATATGATGATACCTTACTGTACACTATATCGACAGTGTATAATAGTGTACATAATGATTAGACATCATGTTTTCTTATTTTAGACAGGACTGACAGTGTATATTAGTCTAAATTTTGATTAGATATGATGATACCCTACGTACACTAGACTGGCAGTAAATAATACTGTACATGATGATTAGAAATGGTGATATCCTACTGTATACCGGACTGGCTCTGCATAACAGTGTACATAATGATTAGACAAGATGGTATATTTCTGTGCAAAGGACTGACAGGGTATAGTAATGTACATAATGATTATACTTGATGACATCATACTGTACACAAGACCGACAGTGTATAATAGTCTACATATTGATTAGACATGATGATATCTTACTGTACACAGAACTGACAGTGTATAATAGTGCACTTGATGATTAGACATAATGATATCCTACTGTACACAGGAATGACAGTTTATAATGGTGTACATAATGAATAGACACAATGATATCTTGATGTTTACAGGATTGACACTGTATAAGTATCAAATATTTTAACGATAGCAAAGTTTATGTTAACTTTTTTGACAAGCTGATGAAATGTTAGAGTAAATTATATAATCAATAGTTTGTTGCTTACATGATTATTTCACAAAAAGTATATTATCATGAAATTTAACAAAATCAGTTTGTTTACTCATAAAAACCCTAAACAAACCTTTACTATAGCATATCATAAACTCTTTTTAGAATGTCAAGTTAAATTATTGTTGTCATTGGTTAGTTCCGTCATCACTTTACTCACAAATATTAGTACGCATAGTTGAAGAACGTTATAAATCTAGCGAGTCATTTTAGGGTGGCTGTGAAAATTGCTGTCCATTTTGGGGTAAGGTAATTTTCAAGAGTGGCTATAAAAATCTGGATGAAAAACTTAAACAATTTATTAACTCTATTTATTCCATACACTAATAATAAATAGACTAAAACAGGGGCGAACAAAGTTTTTTCTCAAAGAGCCAAATTTCAAAGTTGCAAGTTTTTTGTGAGCCGCACAGTATGTGTTTTATGTATAACATTTTATGCTGATAATACAAGTTTGGTCGTTGTATTGCAATTAAATTTATTCTCTAGAATACTTTTACAATAAAATTTTATATTTTTGAAGTAGGCTTAAAGAGCATTCTATAACTTCAAGTTTAGGGGGATACATGGAAATACTTATGGCTGCTCATTATCTCTTGGTAATCTGGCTCTCTACTGCAGCATGCTATTCTTAAGAGCTGACACAGATGATCTTGAGTAAAAGTGGATCTCAACTTGCTCTTGATATTATTAATGTATAAAAATGCTGATTTACTTATATATGTGGCAGCAAACACAGTGTGCAACCATTTTCCGAGTTGAGCAAGCTGTGGATATTCAGCCTTTTTGAAGTTTTCAAGTAGAAGCCCTACTCAATTTCATCTGTACCTTTGAGCTTACACAACTCCAGCCGCAGAGATGAGACATTAACACTCTTCAATGGCAACTGAGTAACCCACTTTCTATTAGGCTTTGCCTTCTGAGGTGCTTTTATGAGTAGTATGACGTGTTTCAAACATTGAAACTGACTAAATTGATTGTTAAACTCTTGTTGTAGCTTTTCTATGAAGTGAGTGTGATCAGCTGTAAAAGAAGTCACTTTTTCATTCTCATTTAAAAATGCTTTTAAGGTAAAATACTGAAGCATATTACCTTGCACATCCACCAGAAACAACTGAGAAAGCTGAGAAAGCAATTTAACTGAGAAAGCTGGCACAGCTGGTAGTGTAGCAATGATAGTCTTATTCTTCCCAAGAAGCTCGAGGTTCAGATCATTTAAATGGCCACATATGTCAACAAGGGAGGCAAGGTCACTCATAGCTTTAAAGTAGCTCATCATCTTTTGAAACTGTTTAGAATTCAGACTTGTGCATGCATTTAAAAATGAGATTAGCTCCTGACAACTACTCCTCAACCTTGACAGAGCATTTGGTTTACTTAGCCATCAAATGTTATTGTATGTTAGTACAGTGTAGCCTCGGTTTTCGAACGACTCGCAGTTCGAACAAATCGGAGTCCGAACAAAAAATTCAAGCAATTCTTGTTTCGTAGTTTGAACAAAAATCGGAGTTCGAACGCCGGATGCTGAGCGGCGTTGACCGTGACCAACTGTTGTCGCCAAGACAGGATGCCCCGATGTCCGAGATTAAACAAATGTGTAGCAAATGGGCCGAGTTACAGAATCTAGACGAACTCCACCACCCCGATGAAGCTGCAGCCACAAGAGTCATCAATGACTTTAACGGCACTATCATGAACCACTTTCGAAAAGTGATAAAAAGAAGGCAGAAGCAAGTGCCATTGGATAGATATTTTAAGAGAAAAGATTATCCTGTATCCTAAAAAATCTTGTTCATAATTCTTTTCTTTATCTTTTTTTTCTTTTTACATGTTCATGTTAGAGTAATCTTTTGTATGGAAGATTAAGATAGTAATTACATTACATTTTACGGGTTACATTTATGTTATTTGTGTCTTTGCTATTTTGCTGTACAAATAAATGTATGTGTACTAACAAGGTAAACATTCAGGGTGTTGGAACGGATTAGAACAATTTATATATTTGTAATGGAAAAAATGATTTCGGTGTTCGAACAACTCGGTGTTTGAACAACCTTCAGGAATGGATTATGGTCGAGAACCGAGGTTGCACTGTAAATCTTCACAGGTGGCATAAATTTCTCTGAAAAACTTTCTTAAGTATCTGTGTCTGAGATCTGATTAACTTTTGAAGAATTTGATCATCTTCATAGCCTTACAGATTAGTTGTTCAAAGTGAGCATTTAGTTTTCCGCATAAAACAGTTTGGTGGATGATGCAAGGGATTTCTAGCATTGATTGCATATCCTTCTTCAATCTTAACTATGGCATCTTGCTCTCTTCAACCATGGCTGGTGCTGCATTTGTTGTTACAGATATGCATTTGTGGAACGGTATTTTTATATTTTCAAGTCCCTTAATAAAGGCATAATAAATAGCCTGGCCGTGATATCTCCTTCTAAACAAACCGAAGTGAGAAGCTGCTCTCTAATCTCTTCACCATCAAAGAATATGCAACACAGGCTATAGGACTAAAGCATACTACTATGCATTATAAAGAAACATGCTGATGCTTCATAAAGAAGCATGTAGTGTAAATGTGTGGGTTGGTCAATTTTTAACAAAAATCATAAAGTGGGTGCGTCATGTTCTTCTTGGAGTTGTGTTCTCTCTTTACTGTCTCTTAAAATGCACTTGAATGACTTCAGCTTGCAACTGGATGGTAAAAATGACATTACCAGCTGTTAGTGTACAAAGTAACTTACATACCATACAAAGACTACTAATTGAGTTACATCCATTTTATCATTAGATTTATCAATAGCGATTGAAAAGCAATCTGCCTAGTCTATATGGGTTAGAAAAGTCATACTTAGATAATCATTAATGCTTTCAATTCTACCAGTAAAAGTTTTCCTAGCAAATGGTATTGCCTTCATTTTACCAATCGCATCACGCTTATTTGGAAAAAAAAGTTTGTATAGCCGCAATCATGCATTATTTTACAATCTCAGCATGGAAATAGGGAAGCATTGCTTTTGCTTGAATTTTTGAAAATTGTAGAGAAGCTTCTGCAGCACGTTTATCAGCAGCTATAAAAAACCTAGCGTTTTTTCTGAAGAAATTAGTGATTTTAAAGTTTATTCAGCTTTTGATGTCTAGCTACAAATCCCCATAGAAATGTAGTAGTAAACTCTCTGTGCTTTGTCTCATGATTTCGTTGGCTGCTCATCGTCTTGTTAAAAGAGATTGTTTTCTGGCACAACAGACCTTGTGGTTTACCATGCCTAAAGACGAACGCATATTCCAGGGTCCACTCATCTTGAAGTTCTTTCGTAGATTCGTCTCTATTTTGTTTACTTTGTTAGACCTCCATTGTAACTCTGGAAATGGTTTGTTTAGTTGAAGATGCCATTGCAACCCCCACTGCATTAATTGGCCTAATTGCAAATGACAACTAAGACACAGCATCTTATATAAGCCAGCATCATGAAATCATAATGAAATGACTTCCTCATAAACATTTTTGAAGCATTGTAATTTTGTCATTCTTAGTTCTGCAACGAACAACATTACAACAGAAAGGCTACATGTGCATGATGTCGTGAATTATGAATCATTATGCATGTGTAGGCTATATACGTATAACACAGAAATAGTGCACATTTAAATAAGCCTAATATGTCACAATGCATGTAGTTTTGTACAGTATATTATAAGGATATTTTTGATATACGCCAAAAGAATTTGAACTTTCACAGAGTTTAAAGAGCACCAAAAAAAAGTTAGCAAAGAGCCGCATGCGCCTCTAGAGCTGCACTTTGCCCAGCCCTGGACTAAAAGGTTGATAAACATTTGTTTTTTTAGTAACTAACATGAACTGCAAAGTAACCATGTGTTTTTATTTGCTTAGTTATTTTAATAAGAACTGATATTTCTGCGTAGTAAATCAAAACTTTGTAACTGATTGTAAAACTATTTACCATTTAAGAAAAAAACTATTAATCCAGTAGTGAGCCTGTTTACAATATATTACTTTATAACAAAATAATCTTTTTATACCAAAATACTAATCGCATAGTTTATATTAAAGTGGAAGCAATGTGATCCAAAAATGTGTAATTCTGTTTGAGATTATATGCGAGAAACTATGACGGTTTAGCAATGCAGCAGGTACCTTTTTGATAATAGATGTACAATAAACGGAGTTATAATAGAATGAGGTATAATAAAATGAGGTACATGTATTTGTATAAATGAGAGACAAGTTTTTCATTTATATTTTAATGAGATGGTTAATATTCGATTTCCATGATAAGAATAAGTGATATTAAAAGTTAGATCATTGACAAAAATGTCAGCTCACAAAATTTATAATGTATTTTCTATTTTGCTGGAAATTTTATGAGAAATTTTATTAGAAATATCACACAATTTTTGTTTGTGGTGCTCAATTGTTTTCATGTATAAAACACAAATAACAGCCACAACAATTGTACATTCTAAGCTCTCTAACTGTCTAATCACAAAAAAGGTAAAATATTAACATCTTTATTTTTGCCCTGAATTAATTATGACTGAATAATTAATCATTTTAATTAAAACCAAAAATTGAAAAATTGTTTTAAACATTTCTATTTTGAAATTTGTTATCATTATTTGAATTGAAAATATTTGCATCACTTGCTAAAGTGATGACACTAACAATAACAACAGCAATATATATATTTTTTTATTTGGATAACATAACAACCTCATCACCATTATTTATAGTTTAACTGGCCCATACCTAGTCAAACATATCATGAAAATTTTTCATGTTTTGCATATCATCATATTACAGGTTGGACAAACTAGAACAGCTGAGGGTTCTGAATATCACAAGCTTTTATGATGAGCCTAGATGTTTACAATCTGTACTTGAGGAAGTGACAAAATTGCCTTCATTAGAAGTACTAGACTTGTCAAACAACCAGATCGATCAGCTCCCAGATAGGTCAGAAGGATGAGCTTAACTTCAATGAAATTTGCTTTTAAAAACTCTAAACAAAGTATTACTGCAGTCTGTTAAGTAAAGTCACATTCTGCTTGCCATTTGATAGTGCCTTCACAACCTCATATAAAAGTTAATCTGCAAAATTAATAAAAAATATTAAATTATTATATATAAGTATCCCAGTTCTACTAAGAATAATCACAAAGTAACAACTACCCATTTAGTAATTAATCAACTAATCAAAAAACTAGCTAATAGGTTCCGCAAATTCTAGGTTTTCCATTTTTTTATAACTCAATTGCATTTGTCTAAGTCCTATTTTGACTGATCTTGTGGAGCAGTTTTATTAAAGTCGTAGATTTGTTTGAATTTCTATAATTGCATAAATGCACTCCTCCTACACAATAAAAATGCTTTGTTGGAAAAGTTAGGTGGTTTCACCATTAGTTTTGACACTGCAAAAACGATTCTCATGCATCGGCATGCCGATTTTGGCATGCCAACGCTGAAACAAACTGAAATTATATAACTTTATACCAAACACTTTTTGACTGTAATCATAGCAAAATAGACTATATTTAGCCATTACTCTCAAGATTTCACATTTGCATTAAACACTTTTACATTTTTATTTTCCAACTAATTTATTCCAATGAAGGACTTCTTATAGTTCTTTGAAAACCTTTACAGTTGGTTTAACTATTTTTATCTTTGTTGTCTTGCACAAAACCTTTTCCTCATAATAAGAAGGTTGAAAGTTACACTTGTTCGACCAAGTTTGAAAACTGTCATAGTTGTTTTTATTTTTTTCCTAGTTTAGTTTACTTACATAAAACATATTTCTCCTTATACGTAGCTAGAGAGTTAGCAGGGCAAATGTTGTTATATATTTGATACAAATCAATTTGCTGTCCAAAAACTTTTTTATTACCTGTGCAACGCCGGGCAGTACAGCTAGTATATCTATAAAAGTTACTCTTTTCTCACTAGACTTAAGCTTTCCAAAATGAGGCTAAATCTGAAAGCTTTCAGATTTTACAATTAAGTCGGTATCCTGAAATACAAATCACAAAACTTTCCCACTATGCAAGTAGAATTGGCTTCATAAATGTAACGACATTGGTTCATGTGTTTATTCACATGTGCTACTGCTTGTGAGAAAGTTCGCTAGATGATTGTAGGTTGTCCTGCAACGGAAATTGTTTACAAAAATAAATAGTTGCTTGCTACTTCGTAAATGCATATAGGTGGTTGACAAAACTTTTTTACAGCTTTAGAAGCACTCACACAAGACAATTATATATGGATTCTTGTAATATTGAATTTAATGCTAAAGAAAAGTCTGTCATCAAAATTCAGTTATTAATAACTTATGGTCATGGTGCTATAATGTTTATATCAATGTATAGAATCTTCAAGTAAGCATAGTTTAGTTAGTCACATTAATAGTCATAGCAATTATAGCACTAGTCTATTAAAGCTTTTAGATCAGGTAATTATCTAGAAAGGACAAACCTGATTTTAAGCAAGTTTTCCTATTTTAAACAATCAGATAACTCACAGAAGAAGTTCTATGGAAACTTTCAAAATGTTTCACAAACTTTTACTGAAATAATATGATAAAAATACCACTTAAATTAACACAGCTAGTGTTTTTACTCATAAAATATTCCTGCTAATAAGACATCATTTATTCATCTATTTTATCTCATAGCTGACTATCAAATATTTTACTAAAATATTTAGTGTCAGCTTCATATTACAGAAGAGACTAACAGAGCATTAAATAATCATTTCCGTGTTTATTCTTGAATGAAAAAAAGAAACATAGTTTGTCAACATAACATCCAGAGTCAAGTCATGATTGTTTCACTAATTAGAGTGGCTCAAAACTTGTTTAAAACTTATATCAGTTGGACTGTTAACTCAAATGTGGATCAAACCATTTTTCTTTATTGCATTTGTACGCACATACGTGCGTGCGTCCATGTGTATGCATGTGTGAGTGTGTGCCTGTGAGCCTGTGTGCGTCTGTGTGTGTGAGCTGGCTACTAATAATAGTTTGAGTCTACATCAGTTACAAAAATAAAAATGATTCCTATTCTCTTACCACATATTGTTACTTAAGTACGGTTCATCACTGACAAAGTTAGTCAGCTTTTTTTCTACCTTCTGCAAAAGAATTGAGCACTTCTATTATGTTAACTTTTGAAACTTTGTTACCGAGCTGATAACTTATTTGAAGCTGAACAATATAAAGTGAAGATACAATTACAAATACATGAGCAATGTCTGGGTTTTGCTAAAATCTTGTTACCTGAGAGCCGGTAGAAAATGTTCCACTATTGTTCATGTTAAGTGAACTCAGAAATAAACTGGTACCATTGACTTTTATTTAGAGTAGATGATTAGTTGAATCCTATTTTAAGTTATTCATCTTATTCACAACATCATATTTTAGGTTGGACCAACTGAAACAGCTGAAGGTTCTAAAGATCACTGGCTCAGACATTTTTTGTAGCCCTCTGCAATCAATTCCTGAGGCAGTGACCAAACTGACTTCATTAGAAGTACTAGACTTGTCATACAACAAGATCTCTCAACTGCCAGTTAGGTAAAAAATAAGAGCTTGACTTTCTTTAGAAAACTTGCCTGATAACAATAAAGTGTTGCTAGAGTATAGTACAAGTATTTGATATGTTTTAAGACTGAAGGTTGAACAGAGCAAAATGGAATGAATCATTTTCTTTGGTAAACCGTACTGATTTATTTATGAAAAATCTAAATAGACTTTTGCTACAGTTTACCTTTTAAACTATGTCCAAAGTGTTAAAATTCTGCTGGTGGTTTTTTAGTTTCTTCCCCATTTATTCCGATAAAAAAAATTATGTATATAGTGAAAGTAATAAAACCTGTGAGTGATTTCATCAAACAGAAGTTACCATAGTCATTTTTGATAACCATAATAAAGCACTTAAGAAGTTTATTTGTTCTCTTTACTAGTACGCTTGCCAGCACCATGTACTGGGAGAAATTTACATGAGTAATCAGTATATAGAGAAGTACTGTGTGACGCAGTAAGGCACTCAAGTCTTGGTGTGGCTTTTTGTTAGCATTTGAACCTGATGTCATGAGTTAGATTTAAAAGTGAGACATCAGTTTTTCCTAGCTTAACCTGGCTATGGATTGATACTAATGGTTTTTTTCTATAGTAAAGACTTTTTAGATAAGAATAATGATTGATAAAATTTTTTTGGTAACACATATAAGTAAAATGAACAACACAATAGCAATTAACAATTTAACCTGGTATTTAATTTAATCTGTATCTGCATTAATCGTTGTGCCAAGTACTATGGTGCTGCATTGTTTGCTCAAAATCTTTGCATTTTGTTTAGGCACTTGCTTTTTCACCTCATGGTTTATTTAGCCTAAATTATCAATACATCATTAAGAGCTTTTCAACTACAAAATATGATAAACAGTATTTGTCTTTATTGACCTCATAACAAACAAGATAATACTGAATACAACAAAGCCTGTTTTTTAAATAGAAATACAATTGTTTGAGAGCTCCAGTTCATATTTCATGAATGCTAGCTATTTTATTTTGCAGCTAGATGTGTTAAGATAATATGAAAGCAGTTTGGACCAGCTAGAATAAATTAATGCACATTTATTTTATATAAAATGTAAAATTTGCAAAGCATAAAATAATCTGCCAAATAAATTTCTATCAGTCAGAATTAAATTATTGACAGCAGAAACTTCATAAAATTAAAGACAGAGTGCTTAAATAAATAAGGTTTTGATTTTAAACTAAAAGACTTTGTAAATCTGTTAGACATGAAACACAGTATTAAATTTATGTCTTTTTATAGAAACAAATGGTTTCGGATTATCTACTTTGCAAAACATAGTTTCATTTTTCATCTCTGAGGAGACAATTACCAAGCAAAATGGCATTTTCATTTAACATTTTATAGATAAATAAAGATTTATGCTGTGTTGAAATTCTGGTTAAGAAAGCATTTACTAAGTTTTAAAAGTAATAATGAATTTAAAAAAGTGTTTACAACATCGCGATTCAATTGGTGCTATTTTGCCATTATAAATTTTTTATACCACTATTTATTAAATCTTCGTCCTAACTGTCAAAAACCTGCTTCTTACGCAATATAAATATATTTCTACTGTGAATATATCAGGTTGTGCATATTTTATAATCATATTGTTGTAAAGGAAACTGCCGATTCTCTCCTCAAGAATAAATACACTGAGTGCATCAAAAATATGAATATATATTTGAGCCATTCCAGCAAGTACATGGAGTTAATGTGTGCGCATACAAATAACAACATGCAAAGAAACTGCTGTTATCTCTGCCTTGTCTGTCTTATGAGGTTCCTAATACAACTAGCTGGTGTGGTAGGCTCCGCCCTCTTCTGCGGTCACAGCTGACCAATCCTTTGTTAGCTAGTTCAAAATACCGGGCTGACTCATCTACAACCAAGTTTTTTTCTGTGATAATGAGACTCAGTCTGGTCGTGGGTTGATTGTAAAATTGATTGGGCACCCACCCCTGATATTGGTTTCTGCCATTACATTATGTTCATTCACTGGTTTGTAAATTTAATCAATTATGAGCTGTTGCAGATTAGCAGAAATGTGAAATTACTACCCAAAGAGTTAATAACTGCTTCGCTTGTCACAAAACTAGCTAATCTAAATCTTTGAACTATTGGGGCAAAATGAATTGCATTGGTCTGAGTCTATTTCGAGTGAACAGTTGGTCAGTTTTACTGAAAACTTTAACTCTTTCAAGAATGTATAAATGCAGGACATAAAAGTACAATAATTGATATGTCTGCTTAGTTTTATGCAAGTGACAATCTGCTTTGATAGGTTTCAAAATGGAGCTATTTACCCCTATACATAATATGATATAATATAATATAATATTTAATATATAGTATAAAATGTTGTGTATTCAGGTTGGTACACGGAAGTTGATTACTGATGCTGTTAAAAGTTTAAAGGATGTTTAAACTGGAGCATACTTTATAAATCATTATTGTACAATTTTTAAACTAATCTGTCGGAAACCACATCAAGATAACGCAGTAAAAGAGAAGTTTTGGATCTAAATGTAGACATTTTGTTATTCAGAATCGAAGCAAACGTTAAACTATTGTTGTTCCTTTGGTCTAACTTCAATACTAAACACCAAAATTTTACTGTTCACATATTTTCACTACTACCTGTGCAAGAGTATTATAGAAAAACTATGTACATAAATGTTTCTTTGTTTCAGTCAAACTCACATCTGCTATAATAAAAACCAATATTTTTACATTTCCCTTATAATTTATAACAATTTATGAACAACTTATAATAACTTATAATTAAAAGGTTTTTAGTGTTAGTAAAGTTGAATAATTTTTTAAATTGTATTAATGTTCATATTAGTAATATTAATACGTTTGACATATTAATACTATTACAATTAATATTATATATCATAAAGTGAAAGACAGCTCAAACATAAACTTTAAACACTTGAGCATTGAAACTTAAAACTATGTTTGTTAACAATAAATTTACAATTAATAACATTCTAGGGTGACTTTTCTTATATTAGACTTTGGCTCTCCAAAGTGAGGTGCACTCTGCAAACTCTCAGATACTTTCAACTCAGATACTTTTGCAACTTTCAACATTTTCCACTATGTAAGTTGGCTCTATAAATGTAAAGATTTTGGTTTATGTGTTGATTTATATGTGCTACTGCTTGTGAAAAAGTCCTCTAGATGCTCTAGATGCCTGCCCCGCCATGAAAATTATTTAGAAAAATAAATAGAAGCTTGCTATTTTATAAATGCTTATAGTTAATCAAATTTTTTTTCAGTTTTAGAAGCATTTAAAGAATAAAATTATACGTGGATTCTAGTAATAATAGATCTAATGCTAGAGACAAGTCTGTCATCAGAATACTGCTAGTAATAATTTATAGTCACAGTGCTATAATGCTTATGTAAATGTGTGGAGGGTTCAAATAAGCATAGTTTAGTCCAAGTCAAATTCATAGTTATAGAAATCATAGCACTAGCTTATCAAAGTTTTTAGATTAAGTAGTCTTTTAGAAAGGATAAAGTTGCAATTTAGCGTTTTTTAAACAATCAGAACTACGCAAAAAATAGTTTTAAATTTTTCAAAATGTTTCGATAAACATTTATTCCACAAATCATGATAAAAAACACTTAAAACAGTTCAAGCTAGATATTTTGCTCACTATAAGTTCCCCTGTCATACAGCCCACAACTAAAGTAATATTGGAAAAAAGAAAGGGTAGGTCCCGACTGATGGTTGAGAAATGCCATATTAGCAGTCAAATGGCACTGCAGTGCAATAGGATAACTGCAATGGTAGCTGTAATGTACTGGGTGTGGGTGTTATTATGTACAATAAACATCAATCATAAAATAAAAAGATTACATGTTTATATCTCTCCCCCTGCAATAGGAGAAATGCAATATTATAAGTAAAATGCACTGGTATTATTAGAATAACCAATATTATTAATATAGTAATACAGTAATAATAGAAAACCAATGCACAAATTTGTTTACATTTCAAAATGTCATAGCTAACAATATCAAAAAATTGTGATATTTATATAGATTTTTAGAAAATTCATTTAACAAAACTATTTACAAAAAATAATAACAGTAACATATTGCCCAACATCGATCACTATATACTTCGATCTTGTAAATTTGAATGCTTATTCTTATGATCTACTATATGAACGGCAATCGTTTTCTGTGTGTGTTTCTGTGTGTGTTTGTGTGTGTGTGTGTGCGTGCGTGCGTGCGCGCGCGTGCGTGCGTGTGTGTGTGCATGCCTGTGTGTTGTGTGTGATTGTGTGTCCGCTTTATAAAGTACCGCACTTTTCAGTCTATTAGCCGCTACTAAGTATCTAGGGCACATTAACTGGAATCTCCGGTTAGTGTGCCTCTACATAACCTATTCATCGTTTTTACACAAAAATCAGGTGATCTCTGGTTAGCGCGTAGTAATTTACATGCAATTAATATTTACTGCCAATATGTACCGAGAAGGTAACGTTAACATTTGTTTTTGCGGTCACTAGAAAAAACGCAGTTCTCACCTACTAAATTTTCACATCAAAAAGGTAAGTGTTTCTTATTTAATGTTGTATTGTTCATAAATTGCTACACTTCTAATACACAATCCTTTCACTAGCTTCCATGTACAAATTTAGCTATCGGCCTACTGCCAGCCATTTTGCCGCTATTGCTTCATGAAATTTTTTTCAATTTGAGACTCCATCTAGAACGTTTGTTTTGGTTATATATTTTGTTTTGCCAACATGTTAACAAGCACTGCTATCCAAAAAACTTATTGTATCTATACTTTGTGCATTAATAAAGCGATGTGAAGCTACAAAGCAAAACGATACTCTACAATGTCTCTTATTCTTACAAAACCATTACTTTCATTGTCATCAGAGTCAGTGCTGCTATTGGTGTTTTAATTATCTGTTTATTCACAAAAATCTGAATTGGCTATCATTTCATCAACATAAGTAGCTATTTGTTTTCTAACTCAATGGCGTTTTCAAAACTTTCACAAAAAATGAATGTTTTTAACCACTTCGGGTACAATTGCATAATCCAATTTTGCGTTCAGGTACAATTAAATCATGATGATTTACAGATTATGACATGGGTCAGCAAAATATGTCATTTTATCCATAGAAGCGCTCACATTTTCTCAGTGAACACCTATACTTTTTGGAAAGCAGAAATATTCTGTATCTGATCATATTATCTTTATTGCTAAAATTAAAAATAATAAACATTGAAAGTGGCATGAAATAGCGGTTTTATTAAAATTCGTTTTCTACGAACATATTTGACTAATAAGGGTATCATATAATTGTGTAAAAGTATATATTATAACAAGCAATTAAAACATTATACTGTGTATAAAACGCAATCTACAGACTCTTCCATAGGTATTAACTTTTCTTCGTCACCACTCCACTGAAAGTCTGCCATTTCTATTGCTGAATTGAAGCCTATACACATCCACTACTAGCTACGATGCGTTGTTACAAACTGATCGCGATGTTGAACTTTGACCGCAATTTACTCAAAATTCTTTCACTTGACCATAGCTTTTTGACCAGTCCAATGTCTGCAAACATGTCTGAAAGCCATGCTTAGCTTTGTAGATAGAGTGTAACTATGACTGATGTAAGATATAACTGTAAGCAGGCTCTAAATATAGATGAATAAGTAACGCAACTACGCAAAGCCTAAAAACCGGCGGATGAACTTGAAAGGAATTTAATTGAAGCCGCTATAGCGGCGAATGCACCCAAAGTGGTTAAGTTGGAAATTTTCAAAGAAAAATTTAAAATAAAATTTTAGGCTAATTTTATTGAGAAATCTTTGGCCAACACTGTCACTACCATAAAAGTCCTAAAGATCGTTGGTCATGTTATCAACGAATAATAAAATTCAGTTACTAGCAATTGCTGGGAAAGACGCAAAAATGTGTCTACGGCGGTCGACTATAGAAAACGCATGAATAAGTCTACTACAGTGAAAGGGTTAAAAATGTTGGATTTGCCACTGTTTGTGATAGTTAACATGTTCATTTCCTTGCACAACTGGGTAACTTTTACTTTTTTCCAGCTACGAGTTTTACAAAACTACAACTACTACATAACTTGCTAGGGTACTGCTACTGGGTTTTCACCTACTAAATTTCTACATCCAAAAGGTTAGTGCTTCTTATTCAATGTTCTATTGTCTATGAATTGCCACACCTCCACTACTTGACAATGTTGGATGTGCAACTGTTTGTGATAGTATGCATGTTCATTTCCTTCCGCAGCTGACTTACTTTTACCTTTTTTCTAGCTACGAGTGCTACAGAACTACAGCTACTACAGAACTTGCACGGGCACTCTGAGCATTGAGATAGGCGACGGTGAGAAGAAAGTGAGCAGCGTATATTACAAAAAAGCACATCATCTCATTCACTTTTAGAAATGCTTGAAGCAGTACAATGGCTCTCAAAAAGCCTACTGCCCAAACACAAGAACAGATTGATTCCCGTAGAGAAAAATACTAATTTTGTAAAGCACCAAGACAAGCAGAAATTGCAGAGCAAACACAGCTACGCGTATAACAAAACAGAATAGCTACTGCATCTGCTAGAAGTGCAGAAACTGCAGAGTAAACACAGCTACGCCTACAAAAAAACAGAATAGCAGCTGCTAGAAGAGCTGAAACCGCTGAACAAACACAGGTACATTGAGAGCAGGCCAGAATAGATGCTGCAGCTGCTAAAAGTGCAGCGACTGCCGAGTCGACCCAGCAGCAACTCAAATTGCTCAGAGCAGCTGCTACATTGGCCAGACATGCAGAAAACCTCCGAAAAGATGCTGCGGCGACATGGACATGATGCAATAATTACAACAGCTGCTCAGCAAGCTGAATTTTCAGAGCAGATACTATGGCGACAACAGCAAGATGCATTAAATACAGCAACTGCTACCAGGTGCCGTGTACATACAGAAAACTTCGCACTTGACTACAGTCCTGCAACACAGTATAGAGCCGAATCTTTTTATGGGACGAATGTCTAAAAATGCTCCAGATGTAGAACATTCCAGACGGTGGAAAGGGGAGAGGCCATATATGTAGTTTATATACTAGATTTTATTAATAATAAATTTTATCAACGCAACCACATTACAGCTGCACAGTTAATATACCATGTCAAAACACAGGCTATAGACGAAGAGCTGGTGAGTCACAATTAGTGTTTTAAGCAGGTAGAAGTCTCAATTCAATCAATGCTGGTGATAGCTTAGCAGTGCAATAGCAAAATATTTTCTAGATTTCCTTAAAATATGAAAAACTTTTCAATACTGCCAGTTTGAAAAACTTCAGTTTGCCTAGCAATGTCAATTTCATTATCAGTTCCATGTACAAAATTATGAAAATTACGATTTGAGTAGTTGGATACTGATGCATTGTAGACTAGCTGTAAAACACATTAAATATTTTTATTGGTTTTTTCAACATTATTGACATGTACAACTGCATATGTGTATGCAGTCTGATCAGCATAAAAATTTCAGTAGATTGCATATTTAGAGTTGTTTTACAGTATAAAAGACCACTCTCAATAAAACTATTGCTTTACGTAAATCTATTCCTGAACACGGGTAATGTTGCTAGTTAAATCTTATAAAATCGAATAATTATTTTTATAGTTAAATCTTATAAAATCGAGTAACTATTCTTATAATTAAATATTGTGATAATCTCAAAAGAATTGTTAGAAAAAATATCATTGTCATTTCCTTTACCTTTACTGCTTTGGACATCAGTTGGAATACCAAAGTACTCAAAAGTGTCTAAAATGTCAGTTACTTTGAAATCGGCAAAAAGAAAGGATTATATTTCAGTACTTCTACGTTAATTACAAAATTCTTCGGCAGTTCGACAATGCTATAGACTGGTGAAATGTGAACGGCTTTTTTCATGAAATGCGCACGACTTAATGGTTCTATTATCTGTCGCTCAGCATTTCGTTTGCCGGTCTTAACTTTGATAAAAATGAAGCTTGGCAAGCTTTAATAATGATTTTAGGCTGAAATGATCTGTCTATTTACAGTATGTATAATCCAATCAGATGGGTAAGGTTTAGGAAATTTTCTACAAATAATAAAGACTTGGTACATATTTAAATAGGTTTGTATGTGTTTTTTATCGTTATTATACTTAAACGACTCCATTGGAAAATTGGTAAATTTGTTGGTAAGATTTCGGTACCAGGGTTTGCAGCGGCCGTTTATGAATAATTTTCGTGAGTGTGCACACATGCATTTATCATAAATCTTTCAACCAATCTCTTCACTCGTGTTTGGTCATGGGATAAAATAGTTCTGCTAATAAGGCATCATTCATTCATTAATTTTATCCCATAGCTTACTATCAACATTTTACGAGCAAACTTAGTGTCAGGTTCAAATTAAAGAGATCACTAATGAAGCTTTAAATAAGCGTTTCCATGTTTATTCTTAAGTGTCAAAAAGCATATTGGTTTGTTAAAATGACATCCGGTGTCAACTCTGATTAGAGTAGCTTAAAAGTTGTTTAAAATCTATATTAGGTTGACTATTAACATGAATATATATCAATAAATTATCTTCGGTGCATGTATGCGTGTGCATGTGTGTGTGCATGTATGCGTGTGTGCGTGTGCATGTATGCGTGTGCATATATGCGTGTGCATGTATGTGGGTTCATGTATGCGTGTGCATGTAAACGTGTGTGTATATGTGTGTGTGTGTGTGTGCACGCGTGCCTGTGCACATGTGTGAGCATGCTTTTGTGTATCTGCGTGTGTGCGTGCGTGCGTGTGTGTTAGTTTGCATAAACCCTGTGCGTTTTTAAAAAATTTGCCCAATTTTATTCAAAGATCACAAGCACAAGTTGATTGAGATTTTAATAAGTTGTGAGCATCACTGAGCTTGTTGCTTGCTACTAATAATTGTTGAATCTACATCGGCTACAAAAACAAAAATTGATCCCCTATTCTATTACTCAAACTAATACTTAAGCACAGTTCATTTCTGATGAAGTAGGTTGGCTTTTTTCCGCCTTCTGCAAAAAATTGAGCACTTACTTCTATTACGTTAATTTTTGAAACTTTGATAAAGAACTGAAAAATTTCTAAAAGCTCAACAACAAAAAGTGAAGATACAAATACACTAGTAATGTCTGGAAAATGGTAAAGATTTGTTAATATTTTGTTACCTAAGAGCAGGTAGAAAATGTTTTAGTACATTTTTTGTTAAGTCAACTCAGAAATAAGCAAGTACTATTGGTTTTTGTTTAAAGTAGATGATTGGTTTAATCATATTGAAGTTGTTCATATTATTCATAACATCATAATTTAGGTTGTACAAGCTACAAAGACTAAAGGTTCTGAAGATCACAGGATCTGATTGGAAGCCTGGTCCTCTTCAATCAGTTCCTGAGGTAGTGACCAAATTGCCTTCATTAGAAGTACTAGATTTGTCATACAATGAAATCAATCAACTTCCAGACAGGTAAGAAATAAGAGCTTCAGTTCCCGTAGACAACTTACCTGATAATAATAAAGTGTTGCTAGAGTAGTGTACAAACATTTTGTATGTTTTATGACTGTGAAGGTTAAACAGTTCTAAGCAGTCTTAGATTAGTTAATGAACAGTATAAGCACATGAGTGACTTTTTCTGAAGCCCCACCGATAATGATGTAAAATATCAGTTTTTGACAAATGAGAATAGATGTGGATATTTGAGTGTTTTCTCAAAAACTTTAAATAAGTTAGGGAGTACTGAGATAGAGCAAAAATTTGATAGGTTGCTATTATCTTTGCCTTCAAATTATGAAGTAACCTGTGCATGCTTCCATGCCAAAGAAAACCAGCCATCAATCGATATTCTGTTAAACTTATCAGTGATAATCGGTACAATGAATCGAAGAGATGTTTTTATTCTATTTACAGAAATATTGTCCAAGCCTGATACTTTTGAATTAGGTATGTTACTGATGTATTGTACCATATCATGAAGAATATTATTTGTAAACTCCTTCAATTTAGTTTTCAACTCAGTGTTTTGACAAAACAAATAAGGATTAGATGACGGTAAAACTGAACTTGAAAGTTTACTCGCAATAGACCCAAAATGGGAGTTAAGTTCTGAAGTTGTCAAACAAGTGTCACAGCTTTGAGGTTTCTTATCTTTCACATTCAAAATTTGCCAAAGCTTATGCGTATCACCAAGCCTTGACTGTCTAACAATTTTTTCCATATATTTTTGTTTCTTTTAATGAGGTTTGCGACAAAACTGTGCTGCTTTCTGCAAGCAGTCAAACCTTTGCAGCTTTTCAGTTTTTCTCTCAATTTTAATTTGCTGTACCTTTTTGACAAGCCAGATAGGTAAAGATTCTGACTTGACTTTTCTAGTTTTAAGAGGGACTAACTTATTGACAGCCAAAGAAAACCTTTGATTAAATGGATTAATCATGTCATCAGTGTTCTTTTCAATTAAACTATCGTTCCATCTGATGGAGGAGAACTCATTTGAAATCTTGTCAGCAAAAAATTCAGAGTAATATCTATGAATGATTTTCTGCGGAAATGAATTATGTGCAATACCTTTTTTCTTACAATAAATACCAAATTATGATAACTCATAAATAATTTACTCTACATGTAAGTACTCCAGAAAACTTGGCACAATGAGAAAAATTTGTGTACACATGATCAATTAACATCAAGGAGTCTTCAGTTATTCTTGTGGGTTCACCAATCAACTGTTTTAAAGAATACAGATTACATGTTTTGCTTTTCCAATTGGAACTCTCTTTTATGTTCAACAAACTGACGTTGACATCCTCCAGTACCAAAGTTTCTTCAGTGTGGCTGTAACACTCTTTCAGAAAGTCCGAATATTTTCTTATCCAATCTACTGTTGAATTTAGAAGTTCATCAACAAAAGGCACTAAGTAATGTCTTGAAATAACTGGAATGATTTTAATGGAAAGACTATCAGCACCAATTTTTTTAATAACTTAGTTTTATTCTAAACACTTGAAATTAATTGATTGGTGAGTATAGCATAACAAGCCATCACCCTGGTTATATTTCCTATCATTTCTTATCATATTGTAACAGACAATTTTAAAGTAATCATCACCATGTCTAGCTCTGAAAAAATCTACAAAAAACTTTAAATTCATACTTGAAAATAAAATACTCGACATCATCCATTTTGGAAAATAAGCCGTTTATATTCGAGTGGGCAATGAAAAATCCTTTACCGAGATTCATCATGTAGGAGGTTTAGCATGTCATAAACAATGAGCTGATGGTTTACTTATTCCATGTGAGATAGCATTTTGGTAGAATAAGGAGGAAGAAACCTTAATCCTCAAGGAACTCAAAAATTTACCATCTCTTAAAAATCTTTCTGTAGAGGCATCAGGGTCAGTATCTTTGATATCCTGATTAATTTTATCGTCATTAAAATTGAGCGGGAGACCGTTAATAATAACTACATTCTATTTAAGAGAATCTGAATCAATCGACTGTCTGCACAATGATCCATCAATCAGATCAGACTTCCAGCAATCTGTAAATCTTTTTAACGATGTCCCATAATATGAACTGAATCATAATCTTAGGATTGTTTGGTTTGAAGTTGTAACGAGTTTAATGATGGTTGACCCGTACCGACGGTTTATAGCTTTCTATACCGTGTCCTGAATAAAAGACTGGTGGAGAGAAGAATTTGGCCAAATTTGAACCACAATGTAGTTGTTTCCAAAAAATCAGTTTTCTGCTGTTTAGATTGAGCTGGTTGCTTGACAGCTGTTGCTGAAATCTGCTGATCAACATCCATTGGAGTAAGATATAATGTTGAAGGCATAGTTTGTTGCATGATTTACTTTCTGGGTTTGAACGCACTGTAGCATTGGTTGGTAGTTTTTTTAGTGGTTGATCTTGGAAATAAAGATTTCATTTTGTTGTCTCAGCATAAGAACTCCTCTGTTGTTCTTTGAGCTCATCAGATAATGGTCTTTGCAAAGCTAGGAGTTTGTTATCAAAATGATTTGATAACCATGATGAGTACTTGATGAATTCAGCCTTTAGGGTTTCTGTAGAAATCAATTTTGATAGTAACTTATCAACTTTTGTTTCCAACTCCTCAACTCTTGTGATTAAGAATTATATTGTAGTACTCAATTTTGAGCAGTTTTTACATGTTCCTGTAGCTTTTTCTGAAGTAGTGTAGGAAGCGCTTGTTGAGGCTTCATGATTAATTGTAGACAGACACAAGGGCGCACATCGACTATATGATGAAGAATTGGATGAAGACAGCGTTGAAAGCTCATCAATGCACTTCATTTTTATTTGCTCATTAAGAGCCTTCTCTTGATCTTCTGTAAAGGTGGTTAATATCTGTTTGTAGTGAGAAAAGAAAGAGTCAATATCTGTAAGCTTGATGACAAGTATTCTACTCATAGTGTTGTAAAAATTTACAGTATACAATGCTGAAACACTTGAGTGCACAACAAGACAATATTAGTCTATATTCTCCTTGATTGATTCAACTTTATAGTGAGATGATAGGTAAATCACAAAACCACGTTTGAAAACCTCATAATCGGCAGCAGTACACTTTATTACTATCTTTGGGTGTTCAGTCTTACCCAGAATGTTGTAGGTAGTTTTAGACCTTTTGGTGTAATCTATTTTCTGGTGGAAAGATTTGCATCTAGAAAAGATGGATGGCAGCTGATTACATTTTATTACTTTATGTGTTTTTCTTCTTCAGAAGTCTGACTGTTCAATTCGTCTATCTGCCCTTCTTTATTAATGTCAGAAGATGTTTTTTTCTTCTTTTGTGATTTATTACGCATCGCTTTACAGAACATTGTCAAATGTTAAAAAGCAACAGAGAGAGCACAAATTTACATGCCTGTTGTTAAATTGAACCAAACGCAACTCCAACACGATCACATTCTCACCATTAATAATGAAGTTTAAGTGTTGCATGACAGACATAATATGGATCTCTTTTCATCTTATCATATTTTAGGCTGGACAAACTAAAAAGACTAAAGGTTTTGAAAATCACTGGTTCTTCAAGAAAACTTGCTCCGCTTCAATCTGTACCTGAAGTTGTGACTAAACTGACTTCATTAGAAGAAATAGACATTTCATGCACCAGGATCAATCATCTTCCAGATAGGTAAGAAATAGAGCTTCACATCCAGTGGACAACTGACTTGATACTAATGAAGTGTTACTAGTACATATATTTGATATGTTTCTAGACTCTTAAGTTTGAACATGAATTTTCATTAGTGAGTCGTACTTAATTAGCAATTAAAACTTTAAGTAAAGTTTTACCACAGTCTATTATGACTATGTCAAAATGTTTAGCAACCTTATTGCTATTTGCTAGTTCTTTCACCCCTTAGTTTTTGTAAAACTAATATGCATATACTAAAAGTCATAAAACCAGTGAGTGATTTTACTAAAGACAAGTTATAATAGTCATTTTTAATAACACTATGTGAAATACATGTTGTCTATAAAAAATCGTATTTATTCCTGTAGGTAGACAATGTGTGAAATACATGTTGTCTACCTGCAAGAATAAATACAATTTTTTATATTTCTCACTCAAATTCAACTTAGTATACTATCGTTTGATTTATAATGTTTATAATTTTTAACCATGAATGTTCCTATTTTAACGTATTATTGTATTGGTATTATCGTTTGAGTTCAATTGTTTGTTTTATTGCTGCAGTAATGACACTGACAGTAATAGCAATGTATTCCATTTTATTGTGGTTGCGTGACATAATCACATTCTCACTTTCATTTGTAGAATTTAACTTTTGCATACCAGATATAATATAAATCTTAATTATTTCATTATATTTTAGGTTTGACAAGTTACAAAAGCTCAAAGTTCTGAAGATGAGAGGATATGGTCATCGAGCTGATAATCTTCTATCATTTCCTGAGGTAGTGACCAAATTGCCTTTGTTAGAACTACTAGACTTTTCAGGGAACTTTATCAGTCAGCTTCCAGAAAGGTAAGAAATAAAAGCTTTCCCTTCAGTAGACAACTTACCCGATAGTATTAAAGTGTTACTAGAGTTAGAGTACAAGTATTTGATATGTTTTAAGACAATTAAGGTTGAACGGAGCAAAATTCAATGAAACATTTTCTTTGGTGAACCATATTGATTTATTAATAAAAAAACCTAAATAAAACTTTGCTACAGTCTATTATAAACAACATCCAAAGTGGTAAAATTCTGCAGGTGGTTTTTTATTTTTTTTCCCATTTATTCCTATAAACACTAATATGCATATATTAAAAGTCATAAGACCTGTGAGTGATTTCATTAAACACAAGTTCTTATAGTCATTTTTAATAACTTGATTTTTTTTTAAATTGATTTGTTTACTTTACTAGTACGCTTGCTAGCACCATGCACTGTGAGAGATTTACCTGAGTAATCAGTATATAGAGAAGTACTGTGTGACATAGTAAGGCGCTGAAGTCATGGAGTGGCTCTTTGCTAGCATTCAAATCTGAAGCCATGAGTTCGATTCACAAGTGAGACATCAGTTTTTCCTACCACCATTAACCTGGCTATGAATGGATGGACACTGTTTTTGCTATAATAAAGACTCTTTAAAAAGGAATAATTGTTGATAAAAATGTTTTGCTAATAACAAAGATAACCACGAAAGTAACCATTAACAGTTTAACCTATTGACTGCCCCATTAATCGTTGTGCCAAGTACTATGTTGTCGCATTTTTTTGCTCAAAAACCTTGCATATTGTTTAGCCTCTTGCTCTTCCACAACATGGTTCATTTGGCCAAAGATTAGCAATACATCGCTAAAAGCATTACAAAGACAGAAAATTATTAATAGTATATGTTCTTGGGTGATTACATAGCAAACAAGATGATACCAAATACAACAAAGCCTGTTCTTTAAATAAAAATACAACTGTTAGAGATTTAGTTACTATTTCATAAACGCTAGCCATTTTATTTTGCTGCTGGAAGTGTTTAGATAATGTGAAAGCACTTTTAAGAAGCCAGAATAAATTGATGCAAATTTATATTACGTATAATTTAAAATTTACATAAGGTAAAATAACTTACCTAGTAAATTTGTATCATTCAAAATACGATTATCGACAGTTGCAGCCGTTAGCGAACTGATGTTGTGATGTTACTGGTTTGTTCTTGAACACATTAATAACCATAAGACTAAAATTCAAATTCAATTAAGTACAGCAGCATTTCCCATGACATTTACATGTAATCAAAATTGTCAACAGCAACCCAAACAAAACACAATGTTTAAAAATTTAAACTTTACACAATAGCACAAAAGTATTGTTGCAGTACCGTTTTTTTCGGGCGCTCGATGAATACATAGGTAAAATGTCTAAATAGTCCAATATAGATACCAAAAGGTTGAGCTGGTTTGCCACTAGTTTCAGACCATGTTCTATAATACACCTGTAACTCTATTTACTATTGAATGACCTGTATCTAAATTGTCGTAATTTATATACGCTCTCAAAAGTATTAAGCATAAGGATTAGCTGTTTGCTTTTGTAAACCTCTAACCCTTATGCTTACAAAATATTATAACAAATACAAAGGACAGCTGCATGTAAAATACTGGTTCATAGCATGCTAGTTATAAATGAGAAGCAAAAATATTACACAGGTGCACCAGCAGTCAACAGCACACTCTAGTGCCTTTGAACTCTTGATGCTGCACCCCAGCTTAATTTGCAAAGTGATTTCTCAACAGTTAAGCCTAAACTTTGCTGGCTATTAACAGGATAAATTTAATAATTGGCCTTTTTATTGTACTTGCTTTCCATTGACAGCATCATAAGTTTTTATTGTCAGTTTTCGTACTAGCCCATCATCACTTGGATGTATTAGGAGAACTGTTCCTAATCTCCACTCTTGTCTTAACGTATTGACAAATTTAATATAGACAATATATCCAACTTTCATGTTTCTATCCCTGTGTTTCCACTTTTGGTGTTTCTGTAAAAAGCTCAAGTACTCTTGTTTCTACCTGTGCCAAAATCTCTCTGTCAAACATTGATCCTGTGCCACTGCTTCCGACTGTATAAGTCAACATTTGCGAAATCTCCAGGAGGTGGAAATGCATTTCCAATCTTCAGAGTTAGCAAGTGGTTAGCAGTGAACAGATCTAGCCCCCTTTCCATTATAGTGATAGGCCCTGCTATTTATAATATCCATTATCTCGTTAAACAATGTTTGCAAACCATTGATGTCCAACCTAGCTCTAGACCCTGCTATCAAACTGCACATAATGCTTCTAATGATTCTAGCCGCTCTTTCCTACACACTATCCACATGGCTGGCATATGGTATGTTGAACTCAAACTTGCTTCTCTAAAAATGTCTAAACTTGATCAAAGGACATCACTCTATAGCCTCTTTTGAACTCGTTGCTCGTTCCACAAAATTAGTTTCTCTGTTGGATCTTAGGGTTGTAACTACACCATGTATTTCAATAAAGCATCTCAGTGCGTTGATAAAACTGTCACTTGTGCGGTCATCTAGTACTTTTATATGCACGGCACCGCTGTTAAAGCAAGTGAAGAGCACTGCATATTTCTTGAAATATTTTCTTCCTCTGTTTTTCCGTACCATGAAGGGTCCTAAACAGTCAAATCCAGTGTGGGTGAATGTCAGACATTCTCTAACTCTTTCATGAGGAAGGTCAGCCATCTTCTGAATGCAACGTTTTCCACACATGCTTTTACTCTTACCCAGCTTTTTATTACTGAAGACACTGCCTGTGTTCCTCTAACTATATAAAAATCTTCAGTTCTAAGTTTTTTTAATATTGAATTCTTTCCTTAATGTTCAATCTTGATGTGATGGTGCATTATAAGCAGTTTAGTTACATGAGACTCTTTTTGCAATAGATAAGGATATTTCAGTTTATCGGAAAGACTGGAATACTTGAGACATCCTCCAACTCGCAAATTACTTTCATCTATGAATGGGTCAAGAGCTACTAGTGGTGAACTATTTAGAACATGTCTCTTCTGTTTAATCGCATTGAAATCATTTTCAAATTCGTGTCGCTGGACTTCACTCAGTATGAATCTAATAGCTTGGAGTCTAATGTCTTTGTTTTCACAATCCCGTTGATGTGTTTAATGTAACCAAAAAATTTGGTGAAAGCATTTACTAAAGAGTTCTATGTTGAAAGTTTTTCAAATTTATCTAGCCTGTTGACATATCTAACATCATTTGAAGTTGATAAGTTATGTGATGACTTTAAATTCTGGGTCATATTTTGAGAGCTCAAAAGTTGAAGCTGAGTTGTAATCTGTATTCAAATTTGTGAGAAATAGAAAACCTTAAACCATTGCTTGTCCAATAATAATTTTGACAATGTCTTGCCTCTAGAAGCCACAATTACAGGATTCTCTTTATATTTGATGAAGTGTCATTGGTTAGAGTTGCTATCGTTTTGAAGCTTCTGGATGCGGTTAACAACAAATGTATGAATTCTCCTTGCGTCATTATTAATGTATCCCAATACAGCTAGCGAGTCTGCTCAAAAGTGTACGTACTTCAATATTTTTCAAATCCAGTTCTTGAACTAGAAATTTGCTCACTTTGACAGATAATACTGCTGCTGTTAGCTCCCATTTTGGTATTGTCAAAATGTTTGATGGTGATACAGTAGACTTGGCCATAATCAAACATTTTTAAATATTTTCTTAAAAGTTTTTATCCTTAAACACAAACATTGACCAGTTACATCAAAACTAGCATCAGAAAAATTATGTAGTTTGTATGATAGAGGTTGGTGCTTGCCTTTCCATGACATATTCATCTGTTAACATCCAATTCATCCAGATGTTTCAGCTCCTCTAGCCATTCTAGCCATTCCTTTTTCAACTCCTGTGACAATAGAGATTCTCAACCTTTTCCTTCCCTGTGTACCTTTTGTAGGATACATTTTCCAACTAATGTGTACAATGAGAGGAAGCCAAAGGGATCAAAAATTGAAGCGACGGTTGAGAGTACGCCTCTTCTAGTACTGACAAACTCATTATCAGGCTTAAAGGTGAATGGGTTTTTAGCTACATTCCAGGCAAATCCTAAAGCTCTTTGTGTTAGTAATTTTTGAAAAATGTTTATAACTCTCTCACTAATTGGGATAGATTTTAACACTGTCAGTTCATTACAAATAATCTTATATAGTCTTGGCTTTTCTAATTCGCATAGATTTCTGGTTTCTTCTATAAGACGAGAGCTTCTCCAGCAGAAGTCAAGCTGTTTAATCCATTATCCATGTAGAAATTATAGTGCATGAACTTATAAGTTATATGATGTGTACTCTGGTTGTTTGTAGCAAGTTACTTAAATGCAAAGTTTGAACAGCTGGGTAAAGAAGCTGCTCCGAAGAGATGATCTATTATGAGATAATCAATTATTTCATCTTGACTATTGTCATTAAACATAAGAAACCTCAAGTAGTCTCTATTTTGGCCATTGGATCTGAAGCGGCAAAAAATTTGCATAGTCTGTCATAAAGGTGACCTTGTGTTGTTAAACTCTTAGCAGTACACCAAGAAGACTGTAGGTAAGATTTGATCCTTGCAGAAGATTGTCATTAAAACTATGTCCTTTGAAAGTTGCACTGCAATCTAAGACAACACTGATTTTTTCTGGTTTCTCGAGATTGAAAACTCTACGGTGAAGAACATACCATGCTTTTGCACTTCGTCCTCATTAGCTGGTACCAATTCAGCTTTCTTGTTTATGAGCATAGTGTCTATAGACTGATTGTAAGTTACAAAGCAATCTGTCTTTGAATTTCTTCTTTAAACCTTTGAACTTGGCTATAACGAATTCTTTTTTGTTGATTAATGTAGGTTCATCTGGTAAATTTCTGAAAAGTAGTGGCATACAGTAAGATCCATCTTCTACGCATATATTGTTTTTTCAAGATGTCAATAAATGTTTTGCCTTGTTGAATGGTTGGTTCACCTAAACCCAGCTCATATAGATTGTCTTCCAAATTTCTGAAGACATTTTGATTTGTCAACTCTGTGGTTCTTGTCAGTGTAGTTTTTAGCACTGCTGTCACACTATCAGGTTCGGAGCTTCTCACAATACTTCAACAAAAAGGCATTTTTAAAGCATAGAGCTGATTTGCCTTTCCTGAGACAGTAGTCAAGGGTTTAGATGCTTCAGGACAGTTATATGCCTGCCAAAATCCAACTGGAAACTTCTGCAATTATACTAGTTTGTTGATGATAGGCCTCAAGATGTGTCCAATTTTTAGCTGTTTCATGTAATGGTATATGCGAAGCGTCTGCTGGAATTTGAGTGCTGCTGAGTGTATGTGTTGTTACTATTCTGTTTTTTTGTGAAGCTTTTTACTCGAAGAACTGAGTACTCTTAACAGTCAGCAGATTTGTGCAAAAATGTCATTGTGGACACAAGCAAAGTTGTCTTCTCTCTGGCTGTCAAATCTTGCGCTCTAGAGCCTAACGCATAGGAAGTATCGGATTGCCTGTCTATTAAAGCGTAAACAAGAATCTCATGTGGGTTGTTGGTTGAAGATAGCTAAACTGGTACAATCATAGTAGACAGATGGTGAGTGTTATTCTTGATTGATAGAGTTTGCTTTGTAAAGTTTTAATAGATGGTGGTGTTGAGGTGATGGTAGCGGAGTCTTTTTTTGAAGACTGTTTAGGGATGTGTAAGAAAATTGGATGTTCCTTAGAACGCTTAGTGTATATGCCTCTAGCTTTGCAATCTGCTGACCTAGGACCAGACTTCGACAGCCAGAACACAAGTTGTTTTCCAAAATAAGGGCTACTTTATCTTTTTGAAGTTTTTTACTATGTTTGTGACAATGCGCTGTGCTGTAATTGTTTAAATGACAAAATAAGCATTCACTGTCAGATGGTGTTTCTATCTTTGTAATTCCGGTAGATATTATATCCTGTAGATCTGTAGTTTTTGAAGATATGCGTCTGCATGTTTGGTTAGTTTCAGCTGGTAACTTAGTTAATATCGATGTTGCTGGATTAAACATTTTCAGTGCGTTTATAGACAATATTGAATCAACTGCTCTCTCCGCTTAATAGCTTACAAATTTGCCGAAATCAGCAAACATAAGATAACCTCTATGTCTTTTTTTTAGTCAGAGAAAATAGTACTACATCTTGTTTGTGCCCAATCTAAAAGACATTGAGCCAGTGTTAGTATTTCTCCGCAGTCATCTAGTATATTTAACTTTTTAATTGTGTATTTAGCCATCGCACATTGGAAAAGAAAATTTTCATACTTCTGAAGCCTTTCTGCATCTTCTGGTTTAACAACAGGCCATCATGTTAATATTTTCCTAAACGCATCTGCATCAGCGAAACTGTTGCCAAAATTGAGACAGACAAAATGAGCTATCCTTTAATGCATTGTTTTACTTTTACTTCAACGTTTTGTTTAAAGTAGACAATTTTTTTTTGAGCCGCTATGTTCCGACTGTCATCATGGCAGTAACTTCTGTCTTCTAATATGGGTACGTCAAAAAGGGTCTCTAGCAAACTTAGAAGGTTCAGGTCTCGGAGGGCTGTTGAAAGTAACCAAATCTTTTAGTTGACTTTGGCGATAAAACTGCGTAGATTGTTATTGTCCTTGTTGACCAATTTTGGTAATCGATATTTAGCAATCTCTTTTTTAAGCTTTTTAAGAGTCAATAACTGAAGCATATCGGATGACAAGCTACCATCTTGTGATATGTAATATCTCTAAATTACATTATGAGTGAAGATATAGCGCTGTATGTAATACATTATAACTATAAACTAAACTATGAGTGAAGACATAACACTGTACGTGATATATGAGAGAAAGGCATAACACTCTATGTGATATATGAATAGAAGGCTGTTGAAGGTAACCCATTCTTTTGGTTGGTGATAACACTGCGTAGATTGTTTTTTTGTGTGATTTATCTTGATCAACAAAATTAGTTAGGCAAAAGAAAAAAAGCTGGAAGTGTGATGAAGCCCATAATACACAATAACATAGCTTGTCATGGCGATGAGCTTGTCATCATCATGTAATCAACGTCAAGTTTTACGGGTAATTAAGCGTTATTCACCTGTTAAAAGATGCAACCTAAATTCTCTCTTAAAACTGGCCACCTTCTCCATGTTTTTAATATTCTCAGGAAGTTAGTTCCAAAAATGGCCTGTTGGAAATCCACCCTGCGTTGGCATGCACAGGAAGAAGATTGTTGAAGATTTAGACAGGAATTTGAAAGTCGGGTTTGATATACTGTGCGAGGGATGTAACTACAATAAAATTTATGATGGGCCAAAAGTATAACTTGGCATTAATATAGCTAACTGATAAATTGTAGGGATGATGAATTGAAAAGAACTTTGGTATGGGAGAGGCTTGGTTTTTTGGGAATGGTACTTATCATGCGCTTTTGAAGTGTCATTAAATTTGTAAGATGGGTGGGAGGTGCATTGCCCCACGCCTCAATGTAATATAAAAATTCAAAATTAATCATGAAATTGTATAATAAAAGCAGAAGTTTGCGGGGTAAATCTTCAGATGTGCGGTAGAGTAAGCCTAATAATGGTCTCAGTTTTTTTGTAAATGTTTGACGTGTTTTCTCAAAGTGAAATTAAAATCAATTAAAATACCTAAGAATTTAGTGTGATCTGTCTGACAAATCGGTTTGTTAAAAATGAAAAAGGGATGAGTGTTGGTTAGATGAAATTTATTTTAGTAACATGAAATTAGTCTTATCAACATTTAAGGTAAGTATGTTTAAAGTGCACCAGTTTTGAATAACAAGAAGTTTGTTATTTAAACAACCTATTTGCTCGTTGATGTTAGAGGACTCGAAAAAGATATTAGTGTCATCCGCATAGAGCAAAGGTGTAAACATGTTTGTGACATGTGGTAAATCATTTATTTAAAATAAAAAAAGAGTTGGACCAGAAATGGAACCTTGAAGTACACCACATATTAAATCTAGTATGGAAGATAAAGTGTTACCAATAATAGTGTGTTGTTTACGTTCAGTTAGATAACTTTTGATCCAGTTAATTGAGATGATGTCAAAATTAACATTGTAGAGCTTTGAGTACAATATGTTATAATATATAACAAGAACACATTTATCAATTAAGTCAATTTAATTAGTGCATCATTGGTGCTGCTCTTTTTCCTAAAACCATATTGCCCATTGTTAAAACACACCGATTACATAAGTACCTGTATTATATACTTTAGTACATCAGAGTCTTGGCTTTTGAATGAGCTTATATTCAATATACAAAGAATAATAGAACAATGAAAAACAGGGTGTCAAAGTATTTCCTGCAAAAAAACACTTGGTTGTAGTTCCCACAATGTGATGTCATAGTTATCATTTAGCCTTAGATCGTCGATCCCTTTTTCTGTCATTGAGGCTGCGCTTTTCTGTGACAATCGGTGCTTTTAAATCAAGAGAGCGCCTGTAACAACCTAGCATTATAGATAATCAACAATGCCCGCGGATCGTGCTAACGCCCGACCAATACAAACGCATGCTCTGGGTTAATATATTTTGGGTGATTCTTAGAGTTTACTTTTTTCATTCTTTCGTTCATTTTAAACATTCATAGTACATATCATCACATCATTTTATATGATGAAATTATTGTCCCGTACAGAAATTATTTATAACTTGATTAATAACTAATTAGTAATTAAATATCAAAAAGGTAAAATATAAAAAAATTAAAATTATTACACCGTATTATATTCGAATAAATTACACTATGGGGAAATTAGAAACTAAGTGTATTAGACAGTTAAATTAATCATGTTGTGTATGATACTAACTTATAGACAGATTAAGTTATTTACAGTAGGCTTGATACTTGATACTTAAGAAGTTGTTAAGCTAGAGTTTAAAATGTCAGTTATTACAGGAGCAATAGCTTCTGCCGCATCATTAACTAATTTTGATGGTACGTTGTCAAATCCGGTTGCTTTGGCTGGATTAATCTTTTTTAGAAGCTTGGTTACATCCTTTACGCCGACTTGCGATATTTTGAAATTCAATTACATGTAATATTCTTCGCGTTAGCTTCACTGGATTATGTTGAACTTTTTAAAATTTTGTGATAGGAACAGACGAATAGAAATAAAATAGTTGTTAAAGGTTTTGGCTATATCAATCTCTGTAGTCAGTTCTTTATCATCATGTAGTATAGATTTTGGGGCTGATGATGATGATTTAGTTTTGCCAGTCCTATGATTTAAGATTTGCCAGAGGTGTTTAGGACAGAAGCAATATTTATTAAGGAATCAAAAAAGGGTGTGATAGGATTTGGTGTTGTAAAGCTCCATGATTATATGACTCCTTAGTTTTTTGTATCAGCTTTTTAACTTTGAGTTAAGTGGTAAGTTAATTGTTTGAGAGTAGAGATAGTTGCGCTTTAAAATAAGCTTGTATATGCGAGCTGAAATCCAAGGATTTTTGTTAGTTGTGTGATTGGGTGATGAAGGGGTATCAATAAAAGGAGCATGCATGTTGCAAATTGTTTCAAAGATGTCTAAGAAAGTGTTATACTTTGTTTCAGTAGAGTTTGTTTAACATATTGAGTTCCAGTTGGTGTCAAAAGACTCCTACTATAGTAAATATTATTATTACTACCTTTGCACATACAAATGGATATGACTCCTACTATAGTAAAGATTATTATTAATACCTTTGTACATACAAATGGATATGAGTCCTACTATAGTAAAGATTAATATTATTACCTTTGTACATACAGATGGATATGACTCCTACTATAGTAAAGATTATTATTACTACTTTTGTACATACAAATGGATATGACTCCTACTATAGTAAAGATTATTATTATTACCTTTGTACATACAGATGGATATGACTCCTACTATAGTAAAGATTATTATTATTACTTTTGTACATACAATTGGATATGACTCCTACTATAGTAAAGATTATTATTATTACCTTTAAACATACAGATTGATATGACTCCTACTATAGTAAATATTATTATTACTACCTTTGTCCATACAAATGGATATGACTCCTACTATAGTAAAGATTATTATTATTACCTTTGTACATACAGATGGATATGACTCCTACTATAGTAAAGATTATTATTACTACTTTTGTACATACAAATGGATATGACTCCTACTATAGTAAAGATTATTATTATTACATTTGTACATACAGATGGATATGACTCCTACTATAGTAAAGATTATTATTACTACCTTTGTCCATACAAATGGATATGACTCCTACTATAGTAAAGATTATTATTACTACCTTTGTACTTACAAATGGATATGACTCCTACTATAGTAAAGATTATTATTATTACCTTTGTACATACAGATGGATATGACTCCTACTATAGTAAAGATTATTATTACTACTTTTGTACATACAAATGGATATGACTCCTACTATAGTAAAGATTATTATTGTTACCTTTGTACATACAGATGGATATGACTCCTACTATAGTAAAGATTATTATTTTTACCTTTGTACATACAGATGGATATGACTCCTACTATAGTAAAGATTATTATTATTACTTTTGTACATACAAATGGATATGACTCATATTATAGTAAATATTATTATTAATACCTTTGTACATACAGATGGATATGACTCCTACTATAGTAAAGATTATTATTACTACTTTTGTACACACAAATGGATATGACTCCTACTATAGTAAAGATTATTATTATTACCTTTTACTTACAGATGGATATGACTCCTACTATAGTAAAGATTATTATTATTACCTTTGTACATACGAATGGATATGACTCCTACTCTAGTAAAGATTATTATTATTACCTTTGTACATACAGATGGATATGACTCCTACTATAGTAAATATTATTATTACCTTTGTACATACGGATGGATATGACTCCTACTATGGTAAAGATTATTATTACTACCTTTGTACATACAAATGGATATGACTCCTACTGCTATAGTAAATATTATTATTACTACCTTTGTACATACGAATGGATATGACTCCTACTATAGTAAAGATTATTATTACTACTTTTGTACATACAAATGGATATGACTCCTATTATAGTAAATAATATTATTATTACCTTTGTACATACGGATGGATATGACTCCTACTATAGTAAATATTATTATTACTACCTTTGCACATACAAATGGATATGACTCCTACTATAGTAAATATTATTATTACTACCTTTGTACATACAAATGGATATGACTCCTACTATAGTAAATATTATTATTATTACCTTTGTACATACGAATGGATATGACTCCTACTCTAGTAAAGATTATTATTATTACCTTTGTACAGACAGATGAATATGACTCCTACTATAGTAAATATTATTATTACCTTTGTACATACGGATGGATATGACTCCTACTATGGTAAAGATTATTATTACTACCTTTGTACATACAGATGGATATGACTCCTACTACTATAGTAAATATTATTATTACTACCTTTGTACATACGAATGGATATGACTCCTACTATAGTAAAGATTATTATTACTACTTTTGTACATACAAATGGATATGACTCCTATTATAGTAAAGATTATTATTATTACCTTTGTACATACGGATATATATGACTCCTACTATAGTAAATATTATTATTACTACCTTTGCACATACAAATGGATATGACTCCTACTATAGTAAAGATTATTATTACTACCTTTGTACATACAAATGGATATGACTCCTACTATAGTAAAGATTATTATTATTACCTTTGTACATACAGATGGATATGACTCCTACTATAGTAAAGATTATTATTACTCCTTTTGTACATACAAATGGATATGACTCCTACTATAGTAAAGATTATTATTATTACCTTTGTACATACAGATGGATATGACTCCTACTATAGTAAATATTATTATTACTACCTTTGTCCATACAAATGGATATGACTCCTACTATAGTAAAGATTATTATTATTACCTTTGTACATACAGATGGATATGACTCCTACTATAGTAAAGATTATTATTACTACTTTTGTACATACAAATGGATATGACTCCTACTATAGTAAAGATTATTACTATTACCTTTGTACATACAGATGGATATGACTCCTACTATAGTAAAGATTATTATTACTACCTTTGTCCATACAAATGGATATGACTCCTACTATAGTAAAGATTATTATTACTACCTTTGTACATACAAATGGATATGACTCCTACTATAGTAAAGATTATTATTATTACCTTTGTACATACAGATGGATATGACTCCTACTATAGTAAAGATTATTATTACTACTTTTGTACATACAAATGGATATGACTCCTACTATAGTAAAGATTATTATTATTACTTTTGTACATACAAATGGATATGACTCATATTATAGTAAATATTATTATTATTACCTTTGTACATACAGATGGATATGACTCTTACTATAGTAAAGATTATTATTACTACTTTTGTACACACAAATGGATATGACTCCTACTATAGTAAAGATTATTATTACTACCTTTGTACATACAAATGGATATGACTCCTACTATAGTAAAGATTATTATTATTACCTTTGTACATACAGATGGATATGACTCCTACTATAGTAAAGATTATTATTATTACCTTTGTACATACAGATGGATATGACTCCTACTATAGTAAAGATTATTATTATTACTTTTGTACATACAAATGGATATGACTCATATTATAGTAAATATTATTATTATTACCTTTGTACATACAGATGGATATGACTCCTACTATAGTAAAGATTATTATTACTACTTTTGTACACACAAATGGATATGACTCCTACTATAGTAAAGATTATTATTATTACCTTTTAACATACAGATGGATATGACTCCTACTATAGTAAAGATTATTATTATTACCTTTGTACATACGAATGGATATGACTCCTACTCTAGTAAAGATTATTATTATTACCTTTGTACATACAGATGGATATGACTCCTACTATAGTAAATATTATTATTACCTTTGTACATACGGATGGATATGACTCCTACTATGGTAAAGATTATTATTACTACCTTTGTACATACAGATGGATATGACTCCTACTATAGTAAAGATTATTATTATTACCTTTGTACATACGAATGGATATGACTCCTACTCTAGTAAAGATTATTATTATTACCTTTGTACATACAGATGGATATGACTCCTACTATAGTAAAGATTATTATTATTACCTTTGTACATACAGATGGATATGACTCCTACTATAGTAAAGATTATTATTACTACCTTTGTCCATACAAATGGATATGACTCCTACTATAGTAAAGATTATTATTACTACCTTTGTACATACAAATGGATATGACTCCTACTATAGTAAAGATTATTATTATTACCTTTGTACATACAGATGGATATGACTCCTACTATAATAAAGATTATTATTACTACTTTTGTACATACAAATGGATATGACTCCTACTATAGTAAAGATTATTATTATTACCTTTGTACATACAGATGGATATGACTCCTACTATAGTAAAGATTATTATTTTTACCTTTGTACATACAGATGGATATGACTCCTACTATAGTAAAGATTATTATTATTACTTTTGTACATACAAATGGATATGACTCATATTATAGTAAATATTATTATTAATACCTTTGTACATACAGATGGATATGACTCCTACTATAGTAAAGATTATTATTACTACTTTTGTACACACAAATGGATATGACTCCTACTATAGTAAAGATTATTATTATTACCTTTTACTTACAGATGGATATGACTCCTACTATAGTAAAGATTATTATTATTACCTTTGTACATACGAATGGATATGACTCCTACTATAGTAAAGATTATTATTACTACTTTTGTACATACAAATGGATATGACTCCTATTATAGTAAATGTTATTATTACCTTTGTACATACAGATGGATATGACTCCTATTATAGTAAATATTATTATTACTACCTTTGTACATACGAATGGATATGACTCCTACTATAGTAAAGATTATTATTATTACCTTTGTACATACGGATGGATATGACTCCTACTATAGTAAATATTATTATTACTACCTTTGCACATACAAATGGATATGACTCCTACTATAGTAAAGATTATTATTAATACCTTTATACATACAAATGGATATGACTCCTACTATAGTAAAGATTATTATTATTACCTTTGTACATACAGATGGATATGACTCCTACTATAGTAAAGATTATTATTACTACTTTTGTACATACGAATGGATATGACTCCTACTATAGTAAAGATTATTATTATTACCTTTGTACATACAGATGGATATGACTCCTACTATAGTAAAGATTATTATTATTACTTTTGTACATACAATTGGATATGACTCCTACTATAGTAAAGATTATTATTATTACCTTTAAACATACAGATTGATATGACTCCTACTATAGTAAATATTATTATTACTACCTTTGTCCATACAAATGGATATGACTCCTACTATAGTAAAGATTATTATTATTACCTTTGTACATACAGATGGATATGACTCCTACTATAGTAAAGATTATTATTACTACTTTTGTACATACAAATGGATATGACTCCTATTATAGTAAATATTATTATTATTACCTTTGTACATACGGATGGATATGACTCCTACTATAGTAAATATTATTATTACTACCTTTGCACATACAAATGGATATGACTCCTACTATAGTAAAGATTATTATTACTACCTTTGTACATACAAATGGATATGACTCTTACTATAGTAAAGATTATTATTATTACCTTTAAACATACAGATGGATATGACTCCTACTATAGTAAAGATTATTATTACTCCTTTTGTACATACAAATGGATATGACTCCTACTATAGTAAAGATTATTATTATTACCTTTGTACATACAGATGGATATGACTCCTACTATAGTAAATATTATTATTACTACCTTTGTCCATACAAATGGATATGACTCCTACTATAGTAAAGATTATTATTATTACCTTTGTACATACAGATGGATATGACTCCTACTATAGTAAAGATTATTATTACTACTTTTGTACATACAAATGGATATGACTCCTACTATAGTAAAGATTATTATTATTACCTTTGTACATACAGATGGATATGACTCCTACTATAGTAAAGATTATTATTACTACCTTTGTCCATACAAATGGATATGACTCCTACTATAGTAAAGATTATTATTACTACCTTTGTACATACAAATGGATATTACTCCTACTATAGTAAAGATTAGTATTATTACCTTTGTACATACAGATGGATATGACTCCTACTATAGTAAAGATTATTATTACTACTTTTGTACATACAAATGGATATGACTCCTACTATAGTAAAGATTATTATTATTACCCTTGTACATACAGATGGATATGACTCCTACTATAGTAAAGATTATTATTATTACCTTTGTACATACAGATGGATATGACTCCTACTATAGTAAAGATTATTATTATTACTTTTGTATAACAAATGGATATGACTCATATTATAGTAAATATTATTATTATTACCTTTGTACATACAGATGGATATGACTCCTACTATAGTAAAGATTATTATTACTACTTTTGTACATACAAATGGATATGACTCCTACTATAGTAAAGATTATTACTATTACCTTTGTACATACAGATGGATATGACTCCTACTATAGTAAAGATTATTATTACTACCTTTGTCCATACAAATGGATATGACTCCTACTATAGTAAAGATTATTATTACTACCTTTGTCCATACAAATGGATATGACTCCTACTATAGTAAAGATTATTATTACTACCTTTGTACATACAAATGGATATGACTCCTACTATAGTAAAGATTATTATTATTACCTTTGTACATACAGATGGATATGACTCCTACTATAGTAAAGATTATTATTACTACTTTTGTACATACAAATGGATATGACTCCTACTATAGTAAAGATTATTATTATTACTTTTGTACATACAAATGGATATGACTCATATTATAGTAAATATTATTATTATTACCTTTGTACATACAGATGGATATGACTCTTACTATAGTAAAGATTATTATTACTACTTTTGTACACACAAATGGATATGACTCCTACTATAGTAAAGATTATTATTACTACCTTTGTACATACAAATGGATATGACTCCTACTATAGTAAAGATTATTATTATTACCTTTGTACATACAGATGGATATGACTCCTACTATAGTAAAGATTATTATTATTACCTTTGTACATACAGATGGATATGACTCCTACTATAGTAAAGATTATTATTATTACTTTTGTACATACAAATGGATATGACTCATATTATAGTAAATATTATTATTATTACCTTTGTACATACAGATGGATATGACTCCTACTATAGTAAAGATTATTATTACTACTTTTGTACACACAAATGGATATGACTCCTACTATAGTAAAGATTATTATTATTACCTTTTAACATACAGATGGATATGACTCCTACTATAGTAAAGATTATTATTATTACCTTTGTACATACGAATGGATATGACTCCTACTCTAGTAAAGATTATTATTATTACCTTTGTACATACAGATGGATATGACTCCTACTATAGTAAATATTATTATTACCTTTGTACATACGGATGGATATGACTCCTACTATGGTAAAGATTATTATTACTACCTTTGTACATACAGATGGATATGACTCCTACTATAGTAAAGATTATTATTATTACCTTTGTACATACGAATGGATATGACTCCTACTCTAGTAAAGATTATTATTATTACCTTTGTACATACAGATGGATATGACTCCTACTATAGTAAAGATTATTATTATTACCTTTGTACATACAGATGGATATGACTCCTACTATAGTAAAGATTATTATTACTACCTTTGTCCATACAAATGGATATGACTCCTACTATAGTAAAGATTATTATTACTACCTTTGTACATACAAATGGATATGACTCCTACTATAGTAAAGATTATTATTATTACCTTTGTACATACAGATGGATATGACTCCTACTATAATAAAGATTATTATTACTACTTTTGTACATACAAATGGATATGACTCCTACTATAGTAAAGATTATTATTATTACCTTTGTACATACAGATGGATATGACTCCTACTATAGTAAAGATTATTATTTTTACCTTTGTACATACAGATGGATATGACTCCTACTATAGTAAAGATTATTATTATTACTTTTGTACATACAAATGGATATGACTCATATTATAGTAAATATTATTATTAATACCTTTGTACATACAGATGGATATGACTCCTACTATAGTAAAGATTATTATTACTACTTTTGTACACACAAATGGATATGACTCCTACTATAGTAAAGATTATTATTATTACCTTTTACTTACAGATGGATATGACTCCTACTATAGTAAAGATTATTATTATTACCTTTGTACATACGAATGGATATGACTCCTACTATAGTAAAGATTATTATTACTACTTTTGTACATACAAATGGATATGACTCCTATTATAGTAAATGTTATTATTACCTTTGTACATACAGATGGATATGACTCCTATTATAGTAAATATTATTATTACTACCTTTGTACATACGAATGGATATGACTCCTACTATAGTAAAGATTATTATTATTACCTTTGTACATACGGATGGATATGACTCCTACTATAGTAAATATTATTATTACTACCTTTGCACATACAAATGGATATGACTCCTACTATAGTAAAGATTATTATTAATACCTTTATACATACAAATGGATATGACTCCTACTATAGTAAAGATTATTATTATTACCTTTGTACATACAGATGGATATGACTCCTACTATAGTAAAGATTATTATTACTACTTTTGTACATACAAATGGATATGACTCCTACTATAGTAAAGATTATTATTATTACCTTTGTACATACAGATGGATATGACTCCTACTATAGTAAAGATTATTATTATTACTTTTGTACATACAATTGGATATGACTCCTACTATAGTAAAGATTATTATTATTACCTTTAAACATACAGATTGATATGACTCCTACTATAGTAAATATTATTATTACTACCTTTGTCCATACAAATGGATATGACTCCTACTATAGTAAAGATTATTATTATTACCTTTGTACATACAGATGGATATGACTCCTACTATAGTAAAGATTATTATTACTACTTTTGTACATACAAATGGATATGACTCCTATTATAGTAAATATTATTATTATTACCTTTGTACATACGGATGGATATGACTCCTACTATAGTAAATATTATTATTACTACCTTTGCACATACAAATGGATATGACTCCTACTATAGTAAAGATTATTATTACTACCTTTGTACATACAAATGGATATGACTCTTACTATAGTAAAGATTATTATTATTACCTTTAAACATACAGATGGATATGACTCCTACTATAGTAAAGATTATTATTACTCCTTTTGTACATACAAATGGATATGACTCCTACTATAGTAAAGATTATTATTATTACCTTTGTACATACAGATGGATATGACTCCTACTATAGTAAATATTATTATTACTACCTTTGTCCATACAAATGGATATGACTCCTACTATAGTAAAGATTATTATTATTACCTTTGTACATACAGATGGATATGACTCCTACTATAGTAAAGATTATTATTACTACTTTTGTACATACAAATGGATATGACTCCTACTATAGTAAAGATTATTATTATTACCTTTGTACATACAGATGGATATGACTCCTACTATAGTAAAGATTATTATTACTACCTTTGTCCATACAAATGGATATGACTCCTACTATAGTAAAGATTATTATTACTACCTTTGTACATACAAATGGATATTACTCCTACTATAGTAAAGATTAGTATTATTACCTTTGTACATACAGATGGATATGACTCCTACTATAGTAAAGATTATTATTACTACTTTTGTACATACAAATGGATATGACTCCTACTATAGTAAAGATTATTATTATTACCCTTGTACATACAGATGGATATGACTCCTACTATAGTAAAGATTATTATTATTACCTTTGTACATACAGATGGATATGACTCCTACTATAGTAAAGATTATTATTATTACTTTTGTACATACAAATGGATATGACTCATATTATAGTAAATATTATTATTATTACCTTTGTACATACAGATGGATATGACTCCTACTATAGTAAAGATTATTATTACTACTTTTGTACACACAAATGGATATGACTCCTACTATAGTAAAGATTATTATTATTACCTTTGTACATACGAATGGATATGACTCCTACTCTAGTAAAGATTATTATTATTACCTTTGTACATACAGATGGATATGACTCCTACTATAGTAAATATTATTATTACCTTTGTGCATACGGATGGATATGACTCCTACTATGGTAAAGATTATTATTACTACCTTTGTACATACAGATGGATATGACTCCTACTATAGTAAAGATTATTATTATTACCTTTGTACATACGAATGGATATGACTCCTACTCTAGTAAAGATTATTATTATTACCTTTGTACATACAGATGGATATGACTCCTACTATAGTAAAGATTATTACTATTACCTTTGTACATACAGATGGATATGACTCCTACTATAGTAAAGATTATTATTACTACCTTTGTCCATACAAATGGATATGACTCCTACTATAGTAAAGATTATTATTACTACCTTTGTACATACAAATGGATATGACTCCTACTATAGTAAAGATTATTATTATTACCTTTGTACATACAGATGGATATGACTCCTACTATAATAAAAATTATTATTACTACTTTTGTACATACAAATGGATATGACTCCTACTATAGTAAAGATTATTATTATTACCTTTGTACATACAGATGGATATGACTCCTACTATAGTAAAGATTATTATTTTTACCTTTGTACATACATATGGATATGACTCCTACTATAGTAAAGATTATTATTATTACTTTTGTACATACAAATGGATATGACTCATATTATAGTAAATATTATTATTAATACCTTTGTACATACAGATGGATATGACTCCTACTATAGTAAAGATTATTATTACTAATTTTGTACACACAAATGGATATGACTCCTACTATAGTAAAGATTATTATTATTACCTTTTACTTACAGATGGATATGACTCCTACTATAGTAAAGATTATTATTATTACCTTTGTACATACGAATGGATATGACTCCTACTATAGTAAAGATTATTATTACTACTTTTGTACATACAAATGGATATGACTCCTATTATAGTAAATGTTATTATTACCTTTGTACATACAGATGGATATGACTCCTATTATAGTAAATATTATTATTACTACCTTTGTACATACGAATGGATATGACTCCTACTATAGTAAAGATTATTATTATTACCTTTGTACATACAGATGGATATGACTCCTACTATAGTAAAGATTATTATTATTACCTTTTAACATACAGATGGATATGACTCCTACTATAGTAAATATTATTATTATTACCTTTGTACATACGAATGGATATGACTCCTACTCTAGTAAAGATTATTATTATTACCTTTGTACATACAGATGGATATGACTCCTACTATAGTAAATATTATTATTACCTTTGTACATACGGATGGATATGACTCCTACTATGGTAAAGATTATTATTACTACCTTTGTATATACAGATGGATATGACTCCTACTACTATAGTAAATATTATTATTACTACCTTTGTACATACGAATGGATATGACTCCTACTATAGTAAAGATTATTATTACTACTTTTGTACATACAAATGGATATGACTCCTATTATAGTAAAGATTATTATTATTACCTTTGTACATACGGATGGATATGACTCCTACTATAGTAAATATTATTATTACTACCTTTGCACATACAAATGGATATGACTCCTACTATAGTAAAGATTATTATTACTACCTTTGTACATACAAATGGATATGACTCCTACTATAGTAAAGATTATTATTATTACCTTTGTACATACAGATGGATATGACTCCTACTATAGTAAAGATTATTATTACTCCTTTTGTACATACAAATGGATATGACTCCTACTATAGTAAAGATTATTATTATTACCTTTGTACATACAGATGGATATGACTCCTACTATAGTAAATATTATTATTACTACCTTTGTCCATACAAATGGATATGACTCCTACTATAGTAAAGATTATTATTATTACCTTTGTACATACAGATGGATATGACTCCTACTATAGTAAAGATTACTATTACTACTTTTGTACATACAAATGGATATGACTCCTACTATAGTAAAGATTATTATTATTACCTTTGTACATACAGATGGATATGACTCCTACTATAGTAAATATTATTATTACCTTTGTACATACGGATGGATATGACTCCTACTATGGTAAAGATTATTATTACTACCTTTGTACATACAGATGGATATGACTCCTACTACTATAGTAAATATTATTATTACTACCTTTGTACATACGAATGGATATGACTCCTACTATAGTAAAGATTATTATTACTACTTTTGTACATACAAATGGATATGACTCCTATTATAGTAAATATTATTATTATTACCTTTGTACATACGGATGGATATGACTCCTACTATAGTAACTATTATTATTACTACCTTTGCACATACAAATGGATATGACTCCTACTATAGTAAAGATTATTATTACTACCTTTGTACATACAAATGGATATGACTCCTACTATAGTAAAGATTATTATTATTACCTTTGTACATACAGATGGATATGACTCCTACTATAGTAAAGATTATTATTACTCCTTTTGTACATACAAATGGATATGACTCCTACTATAGTAAAGATTATTATTATTACCTTTGTACATACAGATGGATATGACTCCTACTATAGTAAATATTATTATTACTACCTTTGTCCATACAAATGGATATGACTCCTACTATAGTAAAGATTATTATTATTACCTTTGTACATACAGATGGATATGACTCCTACTATAGTAAAGATTATTATTACTACTTTTGTACATACAAATGGATATGACTCCTACTATAGTAAAGATTATTATTATTACCTTTGTACATACAGATGGATATGACTCCTACTATAGTAAAGATTATTATTACTACCTTTGTCCATACAAATGGATATGACTCCTACTATAGTAAAGATTATTATTACTACCTTTGTACATACAAATGGATATGACTCCTACTATAGTAAAGATTATTATTATTACCTTTGTACATACAGATGGATATGACTCCTACTATAGTAAAGATTATTATTACTACTTTTGTACATACAAATGGATATGACTCCTACTATAGTAAAGATTATTATTATTACCCTTGTACATACAGATGGATATGACTCCTACTATAGTAAAAATTATTATTATTACCTTTGTACATACAGATGGATATGACTCCTACTATAGTAAAGATTATTATTATTACTTTTGTACATACAAATGGATATGACTCATATTATAGTAAATATTATTATTATTACCTTTGTACATACAGATGGATATGACTCCTACTATAGTAAAGATTATTATTACTACTTTTGTACACACAAATGGATATGACTCCTACTATAGTAAAGATTATTATTATTACCTTTGTACATACGAATGGATATGACTCCTACTCTAGTAAAGATTATTATTATTACCTTTGTACATACAGATGGATATGACTCCTACTATAGTAAATATTATTATTACCTTTGTGCATACGGATGGATATGACTCCTACTATGGTAAAGATTATTATTACTACCTTTGTACATACAGATGGATATGACTCCTACTATAGTAAAGATTATTATTATTACCTTTGTACATACGAATGGATATGACTCCTACTCTCGTAAAGATTATTATTATTACCTTTGTACATACAGATGGATATGACTCCTACTATAGTAAAGATTATTATTATTACCTTTGTACATACAGATGGATATGACTCCTACTATAGTAAAGATTATTATTACTACCTTTGTCCATACAAATGGATATGACTCCTACTATAGTAAAGATTATTATTACTACCTTTGTACATACAAATGGATATGACTCCTACTATAGTAAAGATTATTATTATTACCTTTGTACATACAGATGGATATGACTCCTACTATAATAAAGATTATTATTACTACTTTTGTACATACAAATGGATATGACTCCTACTATAGTAAAGATTATTATTATTACCTTTGTACATACAGATGGATATGACTCCTACTATAGTAAAGATTATTATTGTTACTTTTGTACATACAAATGGATATGACTCATATTATAGTAAATATTATTATTAATACCTTTGTACATACAGATGGATATGACTCCTACTATAGTAAAGATTATTATTACTACTTTTGTACACACAAATGGATATGACTCCTACTATAGTAAAGATTATTATTATTACCTTTTACTTACAGATGGATATGACTCCTACTATAGTAAAGATTATTATTATTACCTTTGTACATACGAATGGATATGACTCCTACTATAGTAAAGATTATTATTACTACTTTTGTACATACAAATGGATATGACTCCTATTATAGTAAATGTTATTATTACCTTAGTACATACAGATGGATATGACTCCTATTATAGTAAATATTATTATCACTACCTTTGTACATACGAATGGATATGACTCCTACTATAGTAAAGATTATTATTATTACCTTTGTACATACAGATGGATATGACTCCTACTATAGTAAATATTATTATTACTACCTTTGCACATACAAATGGATATGACTCCTACTATAGTAAAGATTATTATTAATACCTTTGTACATACAAATGGATATGACTCCTACTATAGTAAAGATTATTATTATTACCTTTGTACATACAGATGGATATGACTCCTACTATAGTAAAGATTATTATTACTACTTTTGTACATACAAATGGATATGACTCCTACTATAGTAAAGATTATTATTATTACCTTTGTACATACAGATGGATATGACTCCTACTATAGTAAAGATTATTATTACTACTTTTGTACACACAAATGGATATGACTCCTACTATAGTAAAGATTATTATTATTACCTTTTAACATACAGATGGATATGACTCCTACTATAGTAAAGATTATTATTATTACCTTTGTACATACGAATGGATATGATTCCTACTATAGTAAATACTATTATTACCTTTGTACATACGGATGGATATGACTCCTACTATAGTAAAAATTATTATTACTACCTTTGTACATACGAATGGATATGACTCCTACTATAGTAAAGATAATTATTATTACCTTTGTACATACAGATGGATATGACTCCTACTACTATAGTAAATATTATTATTACTACCTTTGTACATACGAATGGATATGACTCCTACTATAGTAAAGATTATTATTACTACTTTTGTACATACAAATGGATATGAGTCCTATTATAGTAAATATTATTATTATTACCTTTGTACATACGGATGGATATGACTCCTACTATAGTAAATATTATTATTACTACCTTTGCACATACAAATGGATATGACTCCTACTATAGTAAAGATTATTATTAATACCTTTGTACATACAAATGGATATGAGTCCTACTATAGTAAAGATTAATATTATTACCTTTGTACATACAGATGGATATGACTCCTACTATAGTAAAGATTATTATTACTACTTTTGTACATACAAATGGATATGACTCCTACTATAGTAAAGATTATTATTATTACCTTTGTACATACAGATGGATATGACTCCTACTATAGTAAAGATTATTATTATTACTTTTGTACATACAATTGGATATGACTCCTACTATAGTAAAGATTATTATTATTACCTTTAAACATACAGATTGATATGACTCCTACTATAGTAAATATTATTATTACTACCTTTGTCCATACAAATGGATATGACTCCTACTATAGTAAAGATTATTATTATTACCTTTGTACATACAGATGGATATGACTCCTACTATAGTAAAGATTATTATTACTACTTTTGTACATACAAATGGATATGACTCCTACTATAGTAAAGATTATTATTATTACATTTGTACATACAGATGGATATGACTCCTACTATAGTAAAGATTATTATTACTACCTTTGTCCATACAAATGGATATGACTCCTACTATAGTAAAGATTATTATTACTACCTTTGTACTTACAAATGGATATGACTCCTACTATAGTAAAGATTATTATTATTACCTTTGTACATACAGATGGATATGACTCCTACTATAGTAAAGATTACTATTACTACTTTTGTACATACAAATGGATATGACTCCTACTATAGTAAAGATTATTATTGTTACCTTTGTACATACAGATGGATATGACTCCTACTATAGTAAAGATTATTATTTTTACCTTTGTACATACAGATGGATATGACTCCTACTATAGTAAAGATTATTATTATTACTTTTGTACATACAAATGGATATGACTCATATTATAGTAAATATTATTATTAATACCTTTGTACATACAGATGGATATGACTCCTACTATAGTAAAGATTATTATTACTACTTTTGTACACACAAATGGATATGACTCCTACTATAGTAAAGATTATTATTATTACCTTTTACTTACAGATGGATATGACTCCTACTATAGTAAAGATTATTATTATTACCTTTGCACATACGAATGGATATGACTCCTACTCTAGTAAAGATTATTATTATTACCTTTGTACATACAGATGGATATGACTCCTACTATAGTAAATATTATTATTACCTTTGTACATACGGATGGATATGACTCCTACTATGGTAAAGATTATTATTACTACCTTTGTACATACAAATGGATATGACTCCTACTGCTATAGTAAATATTATTATTACTACCTTTGTACATACGAATGGATATGACTCCTACTATAGTAAAGATTATTATTACTACTTTTGTACATACAAATGGATATGACTCCTATTATAGTAAATAATATTATTATTACCTTTGTACATACGGATGGATATGACTCCTACTATAGTAAATATTATTATTACTACCTTTGCACATACAAATGGATATGACTCCTACTATAGTAAATATTATTATTACTACCTTTGTACATACAAATGGATATGACTCCTACTATAGTAAATATTATTATTATTACCTTTGTACATACGAATGGATATGACTCCTACTCTAGTAAAGATTATTATTATTACCTTTGTACAGACAGATGGATATGACTCCTACTATAGTAAATATTATTATTACCTTTGTACATACGGATGGATATGACTCCTACTATGGTAAAGATTATTATTACTACCTTTGTACATACTGTCACAGTGTGTGCTCACACTGAATGCTAATGACTCTACCAGCCCTACAGTAGCTGAGTCAGCTTATCCTATTATTATAAGATTAGTTATGCTAGCTATGTTTGGACTAGCTATGTTTGCCAGTTGCTTACACACATCCTATGCATACAGTTCATTACAGTTCATACAATATAACATTATTAAAATTACAATTCCTGGCTTTATGATATGGTGTCAGGACGGGATTTTTGAGGAGAACGAAAAGAAAACATGGCAGAAGGAGGGCTCAAGCCGCCGGCAAGTTTTGTAAATTCTACAGACAATCCCAGCGAGACTAGTAGAAGTTGGAAAGCATGGCTCGAGCAATATGATTTTTACATGATAGCAACAGAAAAGACTAAAAAGGATGGAGAAATACAAGTAGCGACTTTATTGACACTGCTTGGCGCACAAGGCCAAGAAATATTTCGAACACTGAACATAGCTGATCGAAAAGACATTGCAGAAGTAAAGAAAGCGTTCACTGAACACTTCAACCCTCAGGTAAAGACAGTCTTTGAGCGATTCAAATTTCACAGCAGAGTTCAGAAGCAAGGCGAGCCATTCGAAAACTTTGTGACAGCACTTCGAGACCTCATCACAACTTGTGAATTCCATGCTGATGAGAAAGACAAAGCGCTAGTGGATCGAATTGTAGCAGGTATATCGTCCAAGTTGGTTCGTGAGGATATATTCAACTTGCCAGGCAATCCTACATTACAGGAGGTTATCTCAGTATGCCAACGTAAAGAGGCTACCACGCAATACCTCAGAGAAATGAACCACGCGACAGATGGTGTTAATGCCATACGAAGTGTCGTACCCCCTCAACAGAAAGTATCCATGTCAGAGAGCAAGAGCCCAAACCTACAATCGGATAGAAAATATAGAACTGGACTGTTACAAACGATAAAGAACTGTAAATACTGTGCTATGGAACATCAACGAGGGAGGTGCCCAGCTTACGGAAAGGTGTGCAGGAAATGTTCCCGTAAAAATCACTTTTCCACTGCATGCTTATCTTCACGAGATAACAGCAACAACACTGCCAATGAGGTATCGGAACCTGACAACGTTAATACCGGAGACATTGCATTTGCCATCAATGACAGAAGAGAATGGACAATCAATGCTAAGTGCAATGGTAAGCCATTACGATTAAAAGTGGATACGGGAGCATCATGTAATGTAATTTCACAGACTGTACTAGCCAGCGTAAATAGTCAGGTGACAATTGTCAAGCATGCTAGATCATTAGTGTCTTTTAGTGGACATGCACTTGATGTATTAGGCAAGGTTATGTTACTGGTGGATGTTAGCAATAAGTATCATACAGTGGAGTTTATAGTCGTAAAAACTGATACAAACATGGCAACTTTATTGGGGCTGCCCAGTTGCATTGAGCTTGGGTTGGTTGATAGGGCTGATTCCGTCACAGATAAGGTAGCTAAAAAATTCACTGATGTGTTCAATGGTCTTGGCAGGTTGCCATGTAAGCATGCTTTGCAACTAAAAGAAAACGCTCAGCCTGTTATACAAAGTGCTAGGAGGGTCCCATTTAGACTAAGGGATAAACTAAAGTTCACGTTACAATCTATGGAAAGTGAGGGCACAATAGCTAAAGTAAGACAAGCAACTGACTGGGTGCACCCTATAGTAAACATACTGAAACCTGACGGGTCACTCAGGATTTGTCTAGACCCTACACAGTTAAATAAAAATCTAAAACGCGAACACTTCGCATTACCAACAGCTAGTGAAATATTTGCTAAACTTTCAAAGTCTCGAGTATTCACTACGTTAGATGCAACCTCAGGATTTTTGCAGATTGAATTAGATGAGGCTAGCAGTTTGTTGACGACTTTTGCCACTCCATTTGGTAGATATCGATTTCTTAGATTGCCTTATGGAATATCCTCTAGTCCTGAGATATTTTGTCGGACTGTGTCAGAATTATTTGAAGACATTGAAGGAGTGGAATGCTACGTAGATGATTTGTTGATTCATGCAGCGACTGAAACCGAGCACGATAAAATCTTAGAGTTGGTATTGCAGAGATGCAGGGATTGTAATCTGAAATTGAAAGAGTCGAAATGCAATTTTAGGCAGTCTGAGTTGAAATATCTAGGTCACGTTATAGGCGATGGTACTATCAGGGCCGATGTCCGTAAGGTGGAGGCAATTACAAAAATGCCAAAACCAGAGTGTAAAGATGACGTCAGTAGGCTTTTAGGAATGGCCACATATCTAGCTAAGTTCTGTCCGAATCTGTCGGAAGTTACCACCCCACTGCGCGAGCTAACTAAAAAAGGTGTAGAATGGTCCTGGAGCGAAGGAGCTGAGCAGGCGTTTGAGAAACTAAAATTCCTCGTATCATCTAGCCCAACGCTAAAAATGTTTGATCCAGAATTGCCAGTTACCCTATCAGTTGATGCCAGTCAGTTTGGCATGGGAGCAGTAATAATGCATGCAGGCCAACCAATAGAATATGCCAGTTGCTCCCTTACGGAAACACAGAGAAAATATGCGCAAATTGAGAAGGAGTACCTCGCGATTCAATATGGTTTGAGGCGGTTTCATCAGTACATATACGGGCAGCATGTTATGATAGAAACAGACCATCTTCCACTAATTGGAATAATGAAAAAGGGTTTAAATGAGCTTAGCCCTAGATTGATGCGCATGAGACTACGCAATCAAGGATACGATTACACCTTAATTCATAAACCAGGTAGAGACCTAATTTTAGCTGATACATTGTCACGTGCATTTCTTCCTAGCTACGGTGCTGAGGCTAATAAACTTGAAGCACTAGATCATGATCAGATTGATTCAATAACCACAGGCATTATCACACAGCCTCTGTTCAAGGAAAAGTTGAGTCGGGCAACGAAACTAGATCCCACAATGCAGATACTAGCGTCATACATAAAGCATGGTTGGCCAATGACTAAACATGCTTGCCTTGAACCACTAAAACCTTACTGGAATGTAAAGTCTGATCTAACAATGCATAATGACCTGTTACTGTGCCGGGCCCAGATTGTTATTCCTATAGCAATGAGGAAAACGGTGTTGGACCAAATACATGCTGGTCACATGGGAGTTAGTAAATGTACTGAGCGAGCTAAAGGTGCAGTTTATTGGCCAGGCTATTTAGGTCAGATTAGAGATTTGATAGAATCGTGTTCTGTTTGTCAAGAATACATGAGATCAAACAGTCAGTATAGCCTTGAACCATATGATATCCCAGAATACCCTATGCAATCGGTTAGTATGGACATTTTCCACCTCGACGGCAACGATTATTTGGTAACGGTAGATCGATACTCGAAGTGGCCAGCCTGCTATCAATTAAAAACTTCTCGGTCTTTAGAAGTCATAGAGTTATTAAAAAGGCAGTTCATCGACTTTGGTCGGCCTGAAACCTTGGTCAGTGACAATGCGTCATATTTCACATCTTATGAATTTAAATGCTTTATTGAGGATAATGACGTTAAACACATAACTTCCTCTCCCTATCATTCACGCTCTAACGGGTTGGCCGAACGCATGAATCAAACCATCAAAAACAGCCTCAGAAAGGCGTTGATATCTGGTCAGACATTGTGTGATGTTTTGGCCACATTACGGTCAACTCCATTGGGTGACCAACTCCCATCTCCGGCAGTTTTGCTACAGGCTCGAAATTTAAGAGGACAATTACATTGCCTACCCCACCAACTCAAGCCCCAAGGACTACACCTAGGGGAAATACACAGTCGCTTTGTTAAAAGACAATCACAAGCTATCTTTCAGAACAACACAGCTACCCTTCCCACTGAGTATTGCGCAGGAATGGAAGTTTGGTGTAAACTAGGCCATAGAAAGTGGGCAGAAGGTGTTATTGTTGAACACGCGGAAACGCCTCGAAGTTACTACATCAAATTATTGGATGGCAAAGTTTTCAGGCGCAACATAAAATCTCTGAGACCTAACCGATCTTCTCATGCCTATAATAAAACCTCGATTAATGATCACATTGATAAACAGCAGAGGCTCGTTGAAAGTACTAATTCTGATAGAACCTTGATTAATGATAACCTTGATAAACAACAGAAACTGGTTGAAAGTACTAATTCTGATAAAACTTTGGTTCCGGTCCAGTCTGCTCAGCAAAGTCAGTTAGCTGTTGTTCCCAATTCTGTTGACCAGAGTGGCACCGCCACTCCTGCATCGACAGGTGCAACCAATCCTAATCAAATGAGTTCAAGCTTTTCCTCAGATGTCACTAGGTCGGGAAGAGTGTCCAAACCACCCACTCGTTTAGGTTTCTCTTGATTAGGACAATTATTGTAAGCTACATCCACCAGATTTTGTGTCTTTTTAGTTAAAAATAAATCATGTTTTGTTTTTGGTGTGGTTTTGGACTAAGTGTCAATTTCTACCAAGAATCAGATTTTGTACAAGTGTGTTTTGCAATCAACTTTTATTATTTTAAACTGTTATGAAGATATGTTATTTTTCTGTAAGTGTCTGACTTGTGATATTTTAGAGCAGTTTGAATTGTAACAACTAAAAGAGGAAGATGTCACAGTGTGTGCTCACACTGAATGCTAATGACTCTACCAGCCCTACAGTAGCTGAGTCAGCTTATCCTATTATTATAAGATTAGTTATGCTAGCTATGTTTGGACTAGCTATGTTTGCCAGTTGCTTACACACATCCTATGCATACAGTTCATTACAGTTCATACAATATAACATTATTAAAATTACAATTCCTGGCTTTATGATACATACAGATGGATATGACTCCTACTACTATAGTAAATATTATTATTACTACCTTTGTACATACGAATGGATATGACTCCTACTATAGTAAAGATTATTATTACTACTTTTTTACATACAAATGGATATGACTCCTATTATAGTAAAGATTATTATTATTACCTTTGTACATACGGATGGATATGACTCCTACTATAGTAAATATTATTATTACTACCTTTGCACATACAAATGGATATGACTCCTACTATAGTAAAGATTATTATTACTACCTTTGTACATACAAATGGATATGACTCCTACTATAGTAAAGATTATTATTATTACCTTTGTACATACAGATGGATATGACTCCTACTATAGTAAAGATTATTATTACTCCTTTTGTACATACAAATGGATATGACTCCTACTATAGTAAAGATTATTATTATTACCTTTGTACATACAGATGGATATGACTCCTACTATAGTAAATATTATTATTACTACCTTTGTCCATACAAATGGATATGACTCCTACTATAGTAAAGATTATTATTATTACCTTTGTACATACAGATGGATATGACTCCTACTATAGTAAAGATTATTATTACTACTTTTGTACATACAAATGGATATGACTCCTACTATAGTAAAGATTATTACTATTACCTTTGTACATACAGATGGATATGACTCCTACTATAGTAAAGATTATTATTACTACCTTTGTCCATACAAATGGATATGACTCCTACTATAGTAAAGATTATTATTACTACCTTTGTACATACAAATGGATATGACTCCTACTATAGTAAAGATTATTATTATTACCTTTGTACATACAGATGGATATGACTCCTACTATAGTAAAGATTATTATTACTACTTTTGTACATACAAATGGATATGACTCCTACTATAGTAAAGATTATTATTATTACTTTTGTACATACAAATGGATATGACTCATATTATAGTAAATATTATTATTATTACCTTTGTACATACAGATGGATATGACTCTTACTATAGTAAAGATTATTATTACTACTTTTGTACACACAAATGGATATGACTCCTACTATAGTAAAGATTATTATTACTACCTTTGTACATACAAATGGATATGACTCCTACTATAGTAAAGATTATTATTATTACCTTTGTACATACAGATGGATATGACTCCTACTATATTAAAGATTATTATTATTACCTTTGTACATACAGATGGATATGACTCCTACTATAGTAAAGATTATTATTATTACTTTTGTACATACAAATGGATATGACTCATATTATAGTAAATATTATTATTATTACCTTTGTACATACAGATGGATATGACTCCTACTATAGTAAAGATTATTATTACTACTTTTGTACACACAAATGGATATGACTCCTACTATAGTAAATATTATTATTATTACCTTTTAACATACAGATGGATATGACTCCTACTATAGTAAAGATTATTATTATTACCTTTGTACATACGAATGGATATGACTCCTACTCTAGTAAAGATTATTATTATTACCTTTGTACATACAGATGGATATGACTCCTACTATAGTAAATATTATTATTACCTTTGTACATACGGATGGATATGACTCCTACTATGGTAAAGATTATTATTACTACCTTTGTACATACAGATGGATATGACTCCTACTATAGTAAAGATTATTATTATTACCTTTGTACATACGAATGGATATGACTCCTACTCTAGTAAAGATTATTATTATTACCTTTGTACATACAGATGGATATGACTCCTACTATAGTAAAGATTATTATTATTACCTTTGTACATACAGATGGATATGACTCCTACTATAGTAAAGATTATTATTACTACCTTTGTCCATACAAATGGATATGACTCCTACTATAGTAAAGATTATTATTACTACCTTTGTACATACAAATGGATATGACTCCTACTATAGTAAAGATTATTATTATTACCTTAGTACATACAGATGGATATGACTCCTACTATAATAAAGATTATTATTACTACTTTTGTACATACAAATGGATATGACTCCTACTATAGTAAAGATTATTATTATTACCTTTGTACATACAGATGGATATGACTCCTACTATAGTAAAGATTATTATTTTTACCTTTGTACATACAGATGGATATGACTCCTACTATAGTAAAGATTATTATTATTACTTTTGTACATACAAATGGATATGACTCATATTATAGTAAATATTATTATTAATACCTTTGTACATACAGATGGATATGACTCCTACTATAGTAAAGATTATTATTACTACTTTTGTACACACAAATGGATATGACTCCTACTATAGTAAAGATTATTATTATTACCTTTTACTTACAGATGGATATGACTCCTACTATAGTAAAGATTATTATTATTACCTTTGTACATACGAATGGATATGACTCCTACTATAGTAAAGATTATTATTACTACTTTTGTACATACAAATGGATATGACTCCTATTATAGTAAATGTTATTATTACCTTTGTACATACAGATGGATATGACTCCTATTATAGTAAATATTATTATTACTACCTTTGTACATACGAATGGATATGACTCCTACTATAGTAAAGATTATTATTATTACCTTTGTACATACAGATGAATATGACTCCTACTATAGTAAATATTATTATTACTACCTTTGCACATACAAATGGATATGACTCCTACTATAGTAAAGATTATTATTAATACCTTTATACATACAAATGGATATGACTCCTACTATAGTAAAGATTATTATTATTACCTTTGTACATACAGATGGATATGACTCCTACTATAGTAAAGATTATTATTACTACTTTTGTACATACAAATGGATATGACTCCTACTATAGTAAAGATTATTATTATTACCTTTGTACATACAGATGGATATGACTCCTACTATAGTAAAGATTATTATTATTACTTTTGTACATACAATTGGATATGACTCCTACTATAGTAAAGATTATTATTATTACCTTTAAACATACAGATTGATATGACTCCTACTATAGTAAATATTATTATTACTACCTTTGTCCATACAAATGGATATGACTCCTACTATAGTAAAGATTATTATTATTACCTTTGTACATACAGATGGATATGACTCCTACTATAGTAAAGATTATTATTACTACTTTTGTACATACAAATGGATATGACTCCTACTATAGTAAAGATTATTATTATTACCTTTGTACATACAGATGGATATGACTCCTACTATAGTAAAGATTATTATTACTACCTTTGTCCATACAAATGGATATGACTCCTACTATAGTAAAGATTATTATTACTACCTTTGTACATACAAATGGATATGACTCCTACTATAGTAAAGATCATTATTATTACCTTTGTACATACAGATGGATATGACTCCTACTATAGTAAAGATTATTATTACTACTTTTGTACATACAAATGGATATGACTCCTACTATAGTAAAGATTATTATTATTACCCTTGTACATACAGATGGATATGACTCCTACTATAGTAAAGATTATTATTATTACCTTTGTACATACAGATGGATATGACTCCTACTATAGTAAAGATTATTATTATTACTTTTGTACATACAAATGGATATGACTCATATTATAGTAAATATTATTATTATTACCTTTGTACATACAGATGGATATGACTCCTACTATAGTAAAGATTATTATTACTACTTTTGTACACACAAATGGATATGACTCCTACTATAGTAAAGATTATTATTATTACCTTTTAACATACAGATGGATATGACTCCTACTATAGTAAAGATTATTATTATTACCTTTGTACATACGAATGGATATGACTCCTACTCTAGTAAAGATTATTATTATTACCTTTGTACATACAGATGGATATGACTCCTACTATAGTAAATATTATTATTACCTTTGTACATACGGATGGATATGACTCCTACTATGGTAAAGATTATTATTACTACCTTTGTACATACAGATGGATATGACTCCTACTACTATAGTAAATATTATTATTACTACCTTTGTACATACGAATGGATATGACTCCTACTATAGTAAAGATTATTATTACTACTTTTGTACATACAAATGGATATGACTCCTATTATAGTAAATATTATTATTATTACCTTTGTACATACGGATGGATATGACTCCTACTATAGTAAGTATTATTATTACTACCTTGGCACATACAAATGGATATGACTCCTACTATAGTAAAGATTATTATTACTACCTTTGTACATACAAATGGATATGACTCCTACTATAGTAAAGATTATTATTATTACCTTTGTACATACAGATGGATATGACTCCTACTATAGTAAAGATTATTATTACTACTTTTGTACATACAAATGGATATGACTCATATTATAGTAAATATTATTATTATTACCTTTGTACATACAGATGGATATGACTCCTACTATAGTAAAGATTATTATTACTACTTTTGTACACACAAATGGATATGACTCCTACTATAGTAAAGATTATTATTATTACCTTTTAACATACAGATGGATATGACTCCTACTATAGTAAAGATTATTATTATTACCTTTGTACATACGAATGGATATGAATCCTACTATAGTAAATACTATTATTACCTTTGCACATACGGATGGATATGACTCCTACTATAGTAAAACTTATTATTACTACCTTTGTACATACGAATGGATATGACTCCTACTATAGTAAAGATAATTATTATTACCTTTGTACATACAAATGGATATGACTCCTACTACTATAGTAAATATTATTATTACTACCTTTGTACATACGAATGGATATTACTCCTACTATAGTAAAGATTATTATTACTACTTTTGTACATACAAATGGAAATGACTCCTATTATAGTAAATATTATTATTATTACCTTTGTACATACAGATGGATATGACTCCTACTATAGTAAAGATTATTATTATTACCTTTGTACAAACAGATGGATATGACTCCTACTACTATAGTAAATATTATTATTACTACCTTTGTACATACGAATGGATATGACTCCTACTATAGTAAAGATTATTATTACTACTTTTGTACATACAAATGGATATGAGTCCTATTATAGTAAATATTATTATTATTACCTTTGTACATACGGATGGATATGACTCCTACTATAGTAAATATTATTATTACTACCTTTGCACATACAAATGGATATGACTCCTACTATAGTAAAGATTATTATTAATACCTTTGTACATACAAATGGATATGAGTCCTACTATAGTAAAGATTATTATTATTACCTTTGTACATACAGATGGATATGACTCCTACTATAGTAAAGATTATTATTACTACTTTTGTACATACAAATGGATATGACTCCTACTATAGTAAAGATTATTATTATTACCTTTGTACATACAGATGGATATGACTCCTACTATAGTAAAGATTATTATTATTACTTTTGTACATACAATTGGATATGACTCCTACTATAGTAAAGATTATTATTATTACCTTTAAACATACAGATTGATATGACTCCTACTATAGTAAATATTATTATTACTACCTTTGTCCATACAAATGGATATGACTCCTACTATAGTAAAGATTATTATTATTACCTTTGTACATACAGATGGATATGACTCCTACTATAGTAAAGATTATTATTACTACTTTTGTACATACAAATGGATATGACTCCTACTATAGTAAAGATTATTATTATTACCTTTGTACATACAGATGGATATGACTCCTACTATAGTAAAGATTATTATTACTACCTTTGTCCATACAAATGGATATGACTCCTACTATAGTAAAGATTATTGTTACTACCTTTGTACATACAAATGGATATGACTCCTACTATAGTAAAGATTATTATTATTACCTTTGTACATACAGATGGATATGACTCCTACTATAGTAAAGATTATTATTACTACTTTTGTACATACAAATGGATATGACTCCTACTATAGTAAAGATTATTATTATTACCTTTGTACATACAGATGGATATGACTCCTACTATAGAAAAGATTATTATTTTTACCTTTGTACATACAGATGGATATGACTCCTACTATAGTAAAGATTATCATTATTACTTTTGTACATACAAATGGATATGACTCATATTATAGTAAATATTATTATTAATACCTTTGTACATACAGATGGATATGACTCCTACTATAGTAAAGATTATTATTCTACTTTTGTACACACAAATGGATATGACTCCTACTATAGTAAAGATTATTATTATTACCTTTTACTTACAGATGGATATGACTCCTACTATAGTAAAGATTATTATTATTACCTTTGTACATACGAATGGATATGACTCCTACTCTAGTAAAGATTATTATTATTACCTTTGTACATACAGATGGATATGACTCCTACTATAGTAAATATTATTATTACCTTTGTACATACGGATGGATATGACTCCTACTATGGTAAAGATTATTATTACTACCTTTGTACATACAAATGGATATGACTCCTACTACTATAGTAAATATTATTATTACTACCTTTGTACATACGAATGGATATGACTCCTACTATAGTAAAGATTATTATTACTACTTTTGTACATACAAATGGATATGACTCCTATTATAGTAAATATTATTATTATTACCTTTGTACATACGGATGGATATGACTCTTACTATAGTAAATATTATTATTACTACCTTTGCACATACAAATGGATATGACTCCTACTATAGTAAATATTATTATTACTACCTTTGTACATACAAATGGATATGACTCCTACTATAGTAAAGATTATTATTATTACCTTTGTACATACAGATGGATATGACTCCTACTATAGTAAAGATTATTATTACTACTTTTGTACATACAAATGGATATGACTCCTACTATAGTAAAGATTATTATTATTACCCTTGTACATACAGATGGATATGACTCCTACTATAGTAAAGATTATTATTATTACCTTTGTACATACAGATGGATATGACTCCTACTATAGTAAAGATTATTATTATTACTTTTGTACATACAAATGGATATGACTCATATTATAGTAAATATTATTATTATTACCTTTGTACATACAGATGGATATGACTCCTACTATAGTAAAGATTATTATTACTACTTTTGTACACACAAATGGATATGACTCCTACTATAGTAAAGATTATTATTATTACCTTTGTACATACGAATGGATATGACTCCTACTCTAGTAAAGATTATTATTATTACCTTTGTACATACAGATGGATATGACTCCTACTATAGTAAATATTATTATTACCTTTGTGCATACGGATGGATATGACTCCTACTATGGTAAAGATTATTATTACTACCTTTGTACATACGGATGGATATGACTCCTACTATAGTAAAGATTATTATTATTACCTTTGTACATACGAATGGATATGACTCCTACTCTCGTAAAGATTATTATTATTACCTTTGTACATACAGATGGATATGACTCCTACTATAGTAAAGATTATTATTATTACCTTTGTACATACAGATGGATATGACTCCTACTATAGTAAAGATTATTATTACTACCTTTGTCCATACAAATGGATATGACTCCTACTATAGTAAAGATTATTATTACTACCTTTGTACATACAAATGGATATGACTCCTACTATAGTAAAGATTATTATTATTACCTTTGTACATACAGATGGATATGACTCCTACTATAATAAAGATTATTATTACTACTTTTGTACATACAAATGGATATGACTCCTACTATAGTAAAGATTATTATTATTACCTTTGTACATACAGATGGATATGACTCCTACTATAGTAAAGATTATTATTGTTACTTTTGTACATACAAATGGATATGACTCATATTATAGTAAATATTATTATTAATACCTTTGTACATACAGATGGATATGACTCCTACTATAGTAAAGATTATTATTACTACTTTTGTACACACAAATGGATATGACTCCTACTATAGTAAAGATTATTATTATTACCTTTTACTTACAGATGGATATGACTCCTACTATAGTAAAGATTATTATTATTACCTTTGTACATACGAATGGATATGACTCCTACTATAGTAAAGATTATTATTACTACTTTTGTACATACAAATGGATATGACTCCTATTATAGTAAATGTTATTATTACCTTAGTACATACAGATGGATATGACTCCTATTATAGTAAATATTATTATTACTACCTTTGTACATACGAATGGATATGACTCCTACTATAGTAAAGATTATTATTATTACCTTTGTACATACAGATGGATATGACTCCTACTATAGTAAATATTATTATTACTACCTTTGCACATACAAATGGATATGACTCCTACTATAGTAAAGATTATTATTAATACCTTTGTACATACAAATGGATATGACTCCTACTATAGTAAAGATTATTATTATTACCTTTGTACATACAGATGGATATGACTCCTACTATAGTAAAGATTATTATTACTACTTTTGTACATACAAATGGATATGACTCCTACTATAGTAAAGATTATTATTATTACCTTTGTACATACAGATGGATATGACTCCTACTATAGTAAAGATTATTATTACTACTTTTGTACACACAAATGGATATGACTCCTACTATAGTAAAGATTATTATTATTACCTTTTAACATACAGATGGATATGACTCCTACTATAGTAAAGATTATTATTATTACCTTTGTACATACGAATGGATATGATTCCTACTATAGTAAATACTATTATTACCTTTGTACATACGGATGGATATGACTCCTACTATAGTAAAAATTATTATTACTACCTTTGTACATACGAATGGATATGACTCCTACTATAGTAAAGATAATTATTATTACCTTTGTACATACAGATGGATATGACTCCTACTACTATAGTAAATATTATTATTACTACCTTTGTACATACGAATGGATATGACTCCTACTATAGTAAAGATTATTATTACTACTTTTGTACATACAAATGGATATGAGTCCTATTATAGTAAATATTATTATTATTACCTTTGTACATACGGATGGATATGACTCCTACTATAGTAAATATTATTATTACTACCTTTGCACATACAAATGGATATGACTCCTACTATAGTAAAGATTATTATTAATACCTTTGTACATACAAATGGATATGAGTCCTACTATAGTAAAGATTAATATTATTACCTTTGTACATACAGATGGATATGACTCCTACTATAGTAAAGATTATTATTACTACTTTTGTACATACAAATGGATATGACTCCTACTATAGTAAAGATTATTATTATTACCTTTGTACATACAGATGGATATGACTCCTACTATAGTAAAGATTATTATTATTACTTTTGTACATACAATTGGATATGACTCCTACTATAGTAAAGATTATTATTATTACCTTTAAACATACAGATTGATATGACTCCTACTATAGTAAATATTATTATTACTACCTTTGTCCATACAAATGGATATGACTCCTACTATAGTAAAGATTATTATTATTACCTTTGTACATACAGATGGATATGACTCCTACTATAGTAAAGATTATTATTACTACTTTTGTACATACAAATGGATATGACTCCTACTATAGTAAAGATTATTATTATTACATTTGTACATACAGATGGATATGACTCCTACTATAGTAAAGATTATTATTACTACCTTTGTCCATACAAATGGATATGACTCCTACTATAGTAAAGATTATTATTACTACCTTTGTACTTACAAATGGATATGACTCCTACTATAGTAAAGATTATTATTATTACCTTTGTACATACAGATGGATATGACTCCTACTATAGTAAAGATTATTATTACTACTTTTGTACATACAAATGGATATGACTCCTACTATAGTAAAGATTATTATTGTTACCTTTGTACATACAGATGGATATGACTCCTACTATAGTAAAGATTATTATTTTTACCTTTGTACATACAGATGGATATGACTCCTACTATAGTAAAGATTATTATTATTACTTTTGTACATACAAATGGATATGACTCATATTATAGTAAATATTATTATTAATACCTTTGTACATACAGATGGATATGACTCCTACTATAGTAAAGATTATTATTACTACTTTTGTACACACAAATGGATATGACTCCTACTATAGTAAAGATTATTATTATTACCTTTTACTTACAGATGGATATGACTCCTACTATAGTAAAGATTATTATTATTACCTTTGTACATACAAATGGATATGACTCCTACTCTAGTAAAGATTATTATTATTACCTTTGTACATACAGATGGATATGACTCCTACTATAGTAAATATTATTATTACCTTTGTACATACGGATGGATATGACTCCTACTATGGTAAAGATTATTATTACTACCTTTGTACATACAAATGGATATGACTCCTACTGCTATAGTAAATATTATTATTACTACCTTTGTACATACGAATGGATATGACTCCTACTATAGTAAAGATTATTATTACTACTTTTGTACATACAAATGGATATGACTCCTATTATAGTAAATAATATTATTATTACCTTTGTACATACGGATGGATATGACTCCTACTATAGTAAATATTATTATTACTACCTTTGCACATACAAATGGATATGACTCCTACTATAGTAAATATTATTATTACTACCTTTGTACATACAAATGGATATGACTCCTACTATAGTAAATATTATTATTATTACCTTTGTACATACGAATGGATATGACTCCTACTCTAGTAAAGATTATTATTATTACCTTTGTACAGACAGATGGATATGACTCCTACTATGGTAAATATTATTATTACCTTTGTACATACGGATGGATATGACTCCTACTATGGTAAAGATTATTATTACTACCTTTGTACATACAGATGGATATGACTCCTACTACTATAGTAAATATTATTATTACTACCTTTGTACATACGAATGGATATGACTCCTACTATAGTAAAGATTATTATTACTACTTTTTTACATACAAATGGATATGACTCCTATTATAGTAAAGATTATTATTATTACCTTTGTACATACGGATGGATATGACTCCTACTATAGTAAATATTATTATTACTACCTTTGCACATACAAATGGATATGACTCCTACTATAGTAAAGATTATTATTACTACCTTTGTACATACAAATGGATATGACTCCTACTATAGTAAAGATTATTATTATTACCTTTGTACATACAGATGGATATGACTCCTACTATAGTAAAGATTATTATTACTCCTTTTGTACATACAAATGGATATGACTCCTACTATAGTAAAGATTATTATTATTACCTTTGTACATACAGATGGATATGACTCCTACTATAGTAAATATTATTATTACTACCTTTGTCCATACAAATGGATATGACTCCTACTATAGTAAAGATTATTATTATTACCTTTGTACATACAGATGGATATGACTCCTACTATAGTAAAGATTATTATTACTACTTTTGTACATACAAATGGATATGACTCCTACTATAGTAAAGATTATTACTATTACCTTTGTACATACAGATGGATATGACTCCTACTATAGTAAAGATTATTATTACTACATTTGTCCATACAAATGGATATGACTCCTACTATAGTAAAGATTATTATTACTACCTTTGTACATACAAATGGATATGACTCCTACTATAGTAAAGATTATTATTATTACCTTTGTACATACAGATGGATATGACTCCTACTATAGTAAAGATTATTATTACTACTTTTGTACATACAAATGGATATGACTCCTACTATAGTAAAGATTATTATTATTACTTTTGTACATACAAATGGATATGACTCATATTATAGTAAATATTATTATTATTACCTTTGTACATACAGATGGATATGACTCTTACTATAGTAAAGATTATTATTACTACTTTTGTACACACAAATGGATATGACTCCTACTATAGTAAAGATTATTATTACTACCTTTGTACATACAAATGGATATGACTCCTACTATAGTAAAGATTATTATTATTACCTTTGTACATACAGATGGATATGACTCCTACTATAGTAAAGATTATTATTATTACCTTTGTACATACAGATGGATATGACTCCTACTATAGTAAAGATTATTATTATTACTTTTGTACATACAAATGGATATGACTCATATTATAGTAAATATTATTATTATTACCTTTGTACATACAGATGGATATGACTCCTACTATAGTAAAGATTATTATTACTACTTTTGTACACACAAATGGATATGACTCCTACTATAGTAAAGATTATTATTATTACCTTTTAACATACAGATGGATATGACTCCTACTATAGTAAAGATTATTATTATTACCTTTGTACATACGAATGGATATGACTCCTACTCTAAAGATTATTATTAATACCTTTATACATACAAATGGATATGACTCCTACTATAGTAAAGATTATTATTATTACCTTTGTACATTCAGATGGATATGACTCCTACTATAGTAAAGATTATTATTACTACTTTTGTACATACAAATGGATATGACTCCTACTATAGTAAAGATTATTATTATTACCTTTGTACATACGAATGGATATGACTCCTACTCTAGTAAAGATTATTATTATTACCTTTGTACATACAGATGGATATGACTCCTACTATAGTAAAGATTATTATTAGTACCTTTGTACATACAGATGGATATGACTCCTACTATAGTAAAGATTATTATTACTACCTTTGTCCATACAAATGGATATGACTCCTACTATAGTAAAGATTATTATTACTACCTTTGTACATACAAATGGATATGACTCCTACTATAGTAAAGATTATTATTATTACCTTTGTACATACAGATGGATATGACTCCTACTATAATAAAGATTATTATTACTACTTTTGTACATACAAATGGATATGACTCCTACTATAGTAAAGATTATTATTATTACCTTTGTACATACAGATGGATATGACTCCTACTATAGTAAAGATTATTATTTTTACCTTTGTACATACAGATGGATATGACTCCTACTATAGTAAAGATTATTATTATTACTTTTGTACATACTAATGGATATGACTCATATTATAGTAAATATTATTATTAATACCTTTGTACATACAGATGGATATGACTCCTACTATAGTAAAGATTATTATTACTACTTTTGTACACACAAATGGATATGACTCCTACTATAGTAAAGATTATTATTATTACCTTTTACTTACAGATGGATATGACTCCTACTATAGTAAAGATTATTATTATTACCTTTGTACATACGAATGGATATGACTCCTACTATAGTAAAGGTTATTATTACTACTTTTGTACATACAAATTGATATGACTCCTATTATAGTAAATGTTATTATTACCTTTGTACATACAGATAGATATGACTCCTATTATAGTCAATATTATTATTACTACCTTTGTACATACGAATGGATATGACTCCTACTATAGTAAATATTATTATTATTACCTTTGTACATACAGATGGATATGACTCCTACTATAGTAAATATTATTATTACTACCTTTGCACATACAAAAGGATATGACTCCTACTATAGTAAAGATTATTATTAATACCTTTATACATACAAATGGATATGACTCCTACTATAGTAAAGATTATTATTATTACCTTTGTACATTCAGATGGATATGACTCCTACTATAGTAAAGATTATTATTACTACTTTTGTACATACAAATGGATATGACTCCTACTATAGTAAAGATTATTATTATTACCTTTGTACATACAGATGGATATGACTCCTACTATAGTAAAGATTATTATTATTACTTTTGTACATACAATTGGATATGACTCCTACTATAGTAAAGATTATTATTATTACCTTTAAACATACAGATTGATATGACTCCTACTATAGTAAATATTATTATTACTACCTTTGTCCATACAAATGGATATGACTCCTACTATAGTAAAGATTATTATTATTACCTTTGTACATACATATGGATATGACTCCTACTACAGTAAAGATTATTATTACTACTTTTGTACATACAAATGGATATGACTCCTACTATAGTAAAGATTATTATTATTACCTTTGTACATACAGATGGATATGACTCCTACTATAGTAAAGATTGTTATTACTACCTTTGTCCATACAAATGGATATGACTCCTACTATAGTAAAGATTATTATTACTACCTTTGTACATAAAAATGGATATGACTCCTACTATAGTAAAGATTATTATTATTACCTTTGTACATACAGATGGATATGACTCCTACTATAGTAAAGATTATTATTACTACTTTTGTACATACAAATGGATATGACTCCTACTATAGTAAAGATTATTATTATTACCCTTGTACATACAGATGGATATGACTCCTACTATAGTAAAGATTATTATTATTACCTTTGTACATACAGATGGATATGACTCCTACTATAGTAAAGATTATTATTATTACTTTTGTACATACAAATGGATATGACTCATATTATAGTAAATATTATTATTATTACCTTTGTACATACAGATGGATATGACTCCTACTATAGTAAAGATTATTATTACTACTTTTGTACACACCAATGGATATGACTCCTACTATAGTAAAGATTATTATTATTACCTTTTAACATACAGATGGATATGACTCCTACTATAGTAAAGATTATTATTATTACCTTTGTACATACGAATGGATATGACTCCTACTCTAGTAAAGATTATTATTATTACCTTTGTACATACAGATGGATAAGACTCCTACTATAGTAAATATTATTATTACCTTTGTACATACGGATGGATATGACTCCTACTATGGGAAAGATTATTATTACTACCTTTGTACATACAGATGGATATGACTCCTACTACTATAGTAAAAATTATTATTACTACCTTTGTACATACGAATGGATATGACTCCTACTATAGTAAAGATTATTATTACTACTTTTGTACATACAAATGGATATGACTCCTATTATAGTAAATATTATTATTATTACCTTTGTACATACGGATGGATATGACTCCTACTATAGTAAGTATTATTATTACTACCTTGGCACATACAAATGGATATGACTCCTACTATAGTAAAGATTATTATTACTACCTTTGTACATACAAATGGATATGACTCCTACTATAGTAAAGATTATTATTATTACCTTTGTACATACAGATGGATATGACTCCTACTATAGTAAAGATTATTATTACTACTTTTGTACATACAAATGGATATGACTCATATTATAGTAAATATTATTATTATTACCTTTGTACATACAGATGGATATGACTCCTACTATAGTAAAGATTATTATTACTACTTTTGTACACACAAATGGATATGACTCCTACTATAGTAAAGATTATTATTATTACCTTTTAACATACAGATGGATATGACTCCTACTATAGTAAAGATTATTATTATTACCTTTGTACATACGAATGGATATGAATCCTACTATAGTAAATACTATTATTACCTTTGTACATACGGATGGATATGACTCCTACTATAGTAAAAATTATTATTACTACCTTTGTACATACGAATGGATATGACTCCTACTATAGTAAAGATAATTATTATTACCTTTGTACATACAGATGGATATGACTCCTACTACTATAGTAAATATTATTATTACTACCTTTGTACATACGAATGGATATGACTCCTACTATAGTAAAGATTATTATTACTACTTTTGTACATACAAATGGAAATGACTCCTATTATAGTAAATATTATTATTATTACCTTTGTACATACAGATGGATATGACTCCTACTATAGTAAAGATGATTATTATTACCTTTGTACAAACAGATGGATATGACTCCTACTACTATAGTAAATATTATTATTACTACCTTTGTACATACGAATGGATATGACTCCTACTATAGTAAAGATTATTATTACTACTTTTGTACATAAAAATGGATATGAGTCCTATTATAGTCAATATTATTATTATTACCTTTGTACATACGGATGGATATGACTCCTACTATAGTAAATATTATTATTACTACCTTTGCACATACAAATGGATATGACTCCTACTATAGTAAAGATTATTATTAATACCTTTGTACATACAAATGGATATGAGTCCTACTATAGTAAAGATTATTATTATTACCTTTGTACATACAGATGGATATGACTCCTACTATAGTAAAGATTATTATTACTACTTTTGTACATACAAATGGATATGACTCCTACTATAGTAAAGATTATTATTATTACCTTTGTACATTCAGATGGATATGACTCCTACTATAGTAAAGATTATTATTACTACTTTTGTACATACAAATGGATATGACTCCTACTATAGTAAAGATTATTATTATTACCTTTGTACATACAGATGGATATGACTCCTACTATAGTAAAGATTATTATTATTACTTTTGTACATACAATTGGATATGACTCCTACTATAGTAAAGATTATTATTATTACCTTTGTCCATACAAATGGATATGACTCCTACTATAGTAAAGATTATTATTATTAACTTTGTACATACAGATGGATATGACTCCTACTATAGTAAAGATTATTATTACTACTTTTGTACATACAAATGGATATGACTCCTACTATAGTAAAGATTATTATTATTAACTTTGTACATACAGATGGATATGACTCCTACTATAGTAAAGATTATTATTACTACTTTTGTACATACAAATGGATATGACTCCTACTATAGTAAAGATTATTATTATTACCTTTGTACATACAGATGGATATGACTCCTACTATAGTAAAGATTATTATTACTACCTTTGTCCATACAAATGGATATGACTCCTACTATAGTAAAGATTATTATTACTACCTTTGTACATACAAATGGATATGACTCCTACTATAGTAAAGATTATTATTATTACCTTTGTACATACAGATGGATATGACTCCTACTATAGTAAAGATTATTATTACTACTTTTGTACATACAAATGGATATGACTCCTACTATAGTAAAGATTATTATTATTACCCTTGTACATACAGATGGATATGACTCCTACTATAGTAAAGATTATTATTATTACCTTTGTACATACAGATGGATATGACTCCTACTATAGTAAAGATTATTATTATTACTTTTGTACATACAAATGGATATGACTCATATTATAGTAAATATTATTATTATTACCTTTGTACATACAGATGGATATGACTCCTACTATAGTAAAGATTATTATTACTACTTTTGTACACACAAATGGATATGACTCCTACTATAGTAAAGATTATTATTATTACCTTTTAACATACAGATGGATATGACTCCTACTATAGTAAAGATTATTATTATTACCTTTGTACATACGAATGGATATGACTCCTACTCTAGTAAAGATTATTATTATTACCTTTGTACATACAGATGGATAAGACTCCTATTATAGTAAATATTATTATTACTACCTTTGTACATACGAATGGATATGACTCCTACTATAGTAAAGATTATTATTATTACCTTTGTACATACAGATGGATATGACTCCTACTATAGTAAATATTATTATTACTACCTTTGCACATACAAAAGGATATGACTCCTACTATAGTAAAGATTATTATTAATACCTTTATACATACAAATGGATATGACTCCTACTATAGTAAAGATTATTATTATTACCTTTGTACATTCAGATGGATATGACTCCTACTATAGTAAAGATTATTATTACTACTTTTGTACATACAAATGGATATGACTCCTACTATAGTAAAGATTATTATTATTACCTTTGTACATACAGATGGATATGACTCCTACTATAGTAAAGATTATTATTATTACTTTTGTACATACAATTGGATATGACTCCTACTATAGTAAAGATTATTATTATTACCTTTAAACATACAGATTGATATGACTCCTACTATAGTAAATATTATTATTACTACCTTTGTCCATACAAATGGATATGACTCCTACTATAGTAAAGATTATTATTATTACCTTTGTACATACAGATGGATATGACTCCTACTATAGTAAAGATTATTATTACTACTTTTGTACATACAAATGGATATGACTCCTACTATAGTAAAGATTATTATTATTACCTTTGTACATACAGATGGATATGACTCCTACTATAGTAAAGATTGTTATTACTACCTTTGTCCATACAAATGGATATGACTCCTACTATAGTAAAGATTATTATTACTACCTTTGTACATAAAAATGGATATGACTCCTACTATAGTAAAGATTATTATTATTACCTTTGTACATACAGATGGATATGACTCCTACTATAGTAAAGATTATTATTACTACTTTTGTACATACAAATGGATATGACTCCTACTATAGTAAAGATTATTATTATTACCCTTGTACATACAGATGGATATGACTCCTACTATAGTAAAGATTATTATTATTACCTTTGTACATACAGATGGATATGACTCCTACTATAGTAAAGATTATTATTATTACTTTTGTACATACAAATGGATATGACTCATATTATAGTAAATATTATTATTATTACCTTTGTACATACAGATGGATATGACTCCTACTATAGTAAAGATTATTATTACTACTTTTGTACACACAAATGGATATGACTCCTACTATAGTAAAGATTATTATTATTACCTTTTAACATACAGATGGATATGACTCCTACTATAGTAAAGATTATTATTATTACCTTTGTACATACGAATGGATATGACTCCTACTCTAGTAAAGATTATTATTATTACCTTTGTACATACAGATGGATAAGACTCCTACTATAGTAAATATTATTATTACCTTTGTACATACGGATGGATATGACTCCTACTATGGGAAAGATTATTATTACTACCTTTGTACATACAGATGGATATGACTCCTACTACTATAGTAAAAATTATTATTACTACCTTTGTACATACGAATGGATATGACTCCTACTATAGTAAAGATTATTATTACTACCTTTGTACATACAAATGGATATGACTCCTACTATAGTAAAGATTATTATTATTACCTTTGTACATACGGATGGATATGACTCCTACTATAGTAAGTATTATTATTACTACCTTGGCACATACAAATGGATATGACTCCTACTATAGTAAAGATTATTATTACTACCTTTGTACATACAAATGGATATGACTCCTACTATAGTAAAGATTATTATTATTACCTTTGTACATACAGATGGATATGACTCCTACTATAGTAAAGATTATTATTACTACTTTTGTACATACAAATGGATATGACTCATATTATAGTAAATATTATTATTATTACCTTTGTACATACAGATGGATATGACTCCTACTATAGTAACGATTATTATTACTACTTTTGTACACACAAATGGATATGACTCCTACTATAGTAAAGATTATTATTATTACCTTTTAACATACAGATGGATATGACTCCTACTATAGTAAAGATTATTATTATTACCTTTGTACATACGAATGGATATGAATCCTACTATAGTAAATACTATTATTACCTTTGTACATACGGATGGATATGACTCCTACTATAGTAAAAATTATTATTACTACCTTTGTACATACGAATGGATATGACTCCTACTATAGTAAAGATAATTATTATTACCTTTGTACATACAGATGGATATGACTCCTACTACTATAGTAAATATTATTATTACTACCTTTGTACATACGAATGGATATGACTCCTACTATAGTAAAGATTATTATTACTACTTTTGTACATACAAATGGAAATGACTCCTATTATAGTAAATATTATTATTATTACCTTTGTACATACAGATGGATATGACTCCTACTATAGTAAAGATTATTATTATTACCTTTGTACAAACAGATGGATATGACTCCTACTACTATAGTAAATATTGTTATTACTACCTTTGTACATACGAATGGATATGACTCCTACTATAGTAAAGATTATTATTACTACTTTTGTACATACAAATGGATATGAGTCCTATTATAGTAAATATTATTATTATTACCTTTGTACATACGGATGGATATGACTCCTACTATAGTAAATGTTATTATTACTACCTTTGCACATACAAATGGATATGACTCCTACTATAGTAAAGATTATTATTAATACCTTTGTACATACAAATGGATATGAGTCCTACTATAGTAAAGATTATTATTATTACCTTTGTACATACAGATGGATATGACTCCTACTATAGTAAAGATTATTATTACTACTTTTGTACATACAAATGGATATGACTCCTACTATAGTAAAGATTATTATTATTACCTTTGTACATTCAGATGGATATGACTCCTACTATAGTAAAGATTATTATTACTACTTTTGTACATACAAATGGATATGACTCCTACTATAGTAAAGATTATTATTATTACCTTTGTACATACAGATGGATATGACTCCTACTATAGTAAAGATTATTATTATTACTTTTGTACATAAATTGGATATGACTCCTACTATAGTAAAGATTATTATTATTACCTTTGTCCATACAAATGGATATGACTCCTACTATAGTAAAGATTATTATTATTAACTTTGTACATACAGATGGATATGACTCCTACTATAGTAAAGATTATTATTACTACTTTTGTACATACAAATGGATATGACTCCTACTATAGTAAAGATTATTATTATTAACTTTGTACATACAGATGGATATGACTCCTACTATAGTAAAGATTATTATTACTACTTTTGTACATACAAATGGATATGACTCCTACTATAGTAAAGATTATTATTATTACCTTTGTACATACAGATGGATATGACTCCTACTATAGTAAAGATTATTATTACTACCTTTGTCCATACAAATGGATATGACTCCTACTATAGTAAAGATTATTATTACTACCTTTGTACATACAAATGGATATGACTCCTACTATAGTAAAGATTATTATTATTACCTTTGTACATACAGATGGATATGACTCCTACTATAGTAAAGATTATTATTACTACTTTTGTACATACAAATGGATATGACTCCTACTATAGTAAAGATTATTATTATTACCCTTGTACATACAGATGGGTATGACTCCTACTATAGTAAAGATTATTATTATTACCTTTGTACATACAGATGGATATGACTCCTACTATAGTAAAGATTATTATTATTACTTTTGTACATACAAATGGATATGACTCATATTATAGTAAATATTATTATTATTACCTTTGTACATACAGATGGATATGACTCCTACTATAGTAAAGATTATTATTACTACTTTTGTACACACAAATGGATATGACTCCTACTATAGTAAAGATTATTATTATTACCTTTTAACATACAGATGGATATGACTCCTACTATAGTAAAGATTATTATTATTACCTTTGTACATACGAATGGATATGACTCCTACTCTAGTAAAGATTATTATTATTACCTTTGTACATACAGATGGATAAGACTCCTACTATAGTAAATATTATTATTACCTTTGTACATACGGATGGATATGACTCCTACTATGGGAAAGATTATTATTACTACCTTTGTACGTACAGATGGATATGACTCCTACTACTATAGTAAAAATTATTATTACTACCTTTGTACATACGAATGGATATGACTCCTACTATAGTAAAGATTATTATTACTACTTTTGTACATACAAATGGATATGACTCCTGTTATAGTAAATATTATTATTATTACCTTTGTACATACGGATGGATATGACTCCTACTATAGTAAGTATTTTTATTACTACTTTGGCACATACAAATGGATATGACTCCTACTATAGTAAAGATTATTATTACTACCTTTGTACATACAAATGGATATGACTCCTACTATAGTAAAGATTATTATTATTACCTTTGTACATACAGATGGATATGACTCCTACTATAGTAAAGATTATTATTACTACTTTTGTACATACAAATGGATATGACTCATATTATAGTAAATATTATTATTATTACCTTTGTACATACAGATGGATATGACTCCTACTATAGTAAAGATTATTATTACTACTTTTGTACACACAAATGGATATGACTCCTACTATAGTAAAGATTATTATTATTACCTTTTAACATACAGATGGATATGACTCCTACTATAGTAAAGATTATTATTATTACCTTTGTACATACGAATGGATATGAATCCTACTATAGTAAATACTATTATTACCTTTGTACATACGGATGGATATGACTCCTACTATAGTAAAAATTATTATTACTACCTTTGTACATACGAATGGATATGACTCCTACTATAGTAAAGATAATTATTATTACCTTTGTACATACAGATGGATATGACTCCTACTACTATAGTAAATATTATTATTACTACCTTTGTACATACGAATGGATATGACTCCTACTATAGTAAAGATTATTATTACTACTTTTGTACATACAAATGGAAATGACTCCTATTATAGTAAATATTATTATTATTACCTTTGTACATACAGATGGATATGACTCCTACTATAGTAAAGATTATTATTATTACCTTTGTACAAACAGATGGATATGACTCCTACTACTATAGTAAATATTATTATTACTACCTTTGTACATACGAATGGATATGACTCCTACTATAGTAAAGATTATTATTACTACTTTTGTACATACAAATGGATATGAGTCCTATTATAGTAAATATTATTATTATTACCTTTGTACATACGGATGGATATGACTCCTACTATAGTAAATATTATTATTACTACCTTTGCACATACAAATGGATATGACTCCTACTATAGTAAAGATTATTATTAATACCTTTGTACATACAAATGGATATGAGTCCTATTATAGTAAAGATTATTATTATTACCTTTGTACATACAGATGGATATGACTCCTACTATAGTAAAGATTATTATTACTACTTTTGTACATACAAATGGATATGACTCCTACTATAGTAAAGATTATTATTATTACCTTTGTACATACAGATGGATATGACTCCTACTATAGTAAAGATTATTATTATTACTTTTGTACATACAATTGGATATGACTCCTACTATAGTAAAGATTATTATTATTACCTTTAAACATACAGATTGATATGACTCCTACTATAGTAAATATTATTATTACTACCTTTGTCCATACAAATGGATATGACTCCTACTATAGTAAAGATTATTATTATTACCTTTGTACATACAGATGGATATGACTCCTACTATAGTAAAGATTATTATTACTACTTTTGTACATACAAATGGATATGACTCCTACTATAGTAAAGATTATTATTATTACCTTTGTACATACAGATGGATATGACTCCTACTATAGTAAAGATTATTATTACTACCTTTGTCCATACAAATGGATATGACTCCTACTATAGTAAAGATTATTATTATTACCTTTGTACATACAGATGGATATGACTCCTACTATAGTAAAGATTATTATTTTTACCTTTGTACATACAGATGGATATGACTCCTACTATAGTAAAGATTATTATTATTACTTTTGTACATACAAATGGATATGACTCATATTATAGTAAATATTATTATTAATACCTTTGTACATACAGATGGATATGACTCCTACTATAGTAAAGATTATTATTACTACTTTTGTACACACAAATGGATATGACTCCTACTATAGTAAAGATTATTATTATTACCTTTTACTTACAGATGGATATGACTCCTACTATAGTAAAGATTATTATTATTACCTTTGTACATACGAATGGATATGACTCCTACTCTAGCAAAGATTATTATTATTACCTTTGTACATACAGATGGATATGACTCCTACTATAGTAAATATTATTATTACCTTTGTACATACGGATGGATATGACTCCTACTATGGTAAAGATTATTATTACTACCTTTGTACATGCAAATGGATATGACTCCTACTACTATAGTAAATATTATTATTACTACCTTTGTACATACGAATGGATATGACTCCTACTATAGTAAAGATTATTATTACTACTTTTGTACATTCAAATGGATATGACTCCTATTATAGTAAATATTATTATTATTACCTTTGTACATACGGATGGATATGACTCTTACTATAGTAAATATTATTATTACTACCTTTGCACATACAAATGGATATGACTCCTACTATAGTAAATATTATTTTTACTACCTTTGTACATACAAATGGATATGACTCCTACTATAGTAATGATTATTATTATTACCTTTGTACATACAGATGGATATGACTCCTACTATAGTAAAGATTATTATTACTACTTTTGTACATACAAATGGATATGACTCATATTATAGTAAATATTATTATTATTACCTTTGTACATACAGATGGATATGACTCCTACTATAGTAAAGATTATTATTACTACTTTTGTTCACACAAATGGATATGACTCCTACTATAGTAAAGATTATTGTTATTACCTTTTAACATACAGATGGATATGACTCCTACTATAGTAAATATTATTATTATTACCTTTGTACATACGAATGGATATGACTCCTACTCTAGTAAAGATTATTATTATTACCTTTGTACCTACAGATGGATATGACTCCTACTATAGTAAATATTATTATTACCTTTGTACATACGGATGGATATGACTCCTACTATGGTAAAGATTATTATTACTACCTTTGTACATACAGATGGATATGACTCCTACTACTATAGTAAATATTATTATTACTACCTTTGTACATACGAATGGATATGACTCCTACTATAGTAAATATTATTATTACTACTTTTGTACATACAAATGGATATGACTCCTATTATAGTAAATATTATTATTATTACCTTTGTACATACGGATGGATATGACTCCTACTATAGTAAATATTATTATTACTACCTTTGCACATACAAATGGATATGACTCCTACTATAGTAAAGATTATTATTACTACCTTTGTACATACAAATGGAAATGACTCCTACTATAGTAAAGATTATTATTATTACCTTTGTACATACAGATGGATATGACTCCTACTATAGTAAAGATTATTATTACTCCTTTTGTACATACAAATGGATATGACTCCTACTATAGTAAAGATTATTATTATTACCTTTGTACATACAGATGGATATGACTCCTACTATAGTAAAGATTATTATTATTACCTTTGTACATACAGATGGATATGACTCCTACTATAGTAAAGATTATTATTACTACTTTTGTACATACAAATGGATATGACTCATATTATAGTAAATATCATTATTATTACCTTTGTACATACAGATGGATATGGCTCCTACTATAGTAAAGATTATTATTACTACTTTTGTACACACAAATGGATATGACTCCTACTATAGTAAAGATTATTATTACTACCCACGTACATACGGATGGATATGACTCCTACGATAGTAAAGATTATTATTACTACTTTTGTACATTCAAATGGATATGACTCCTATTATAGTAAATGTTATTATTACCTTTGTACATACAGATGGTTATGACTCCTATTATGGTAAATATTATTATTACTACCTTTGTACATACGAATGGATATGACTCCTACTATAGTAAAGATTATTATTATTACCTTTGTACATACAGATGGATATGACTCCTACTATAGTTAGTATTATTATTACTACCTTTGCACATACAAATGGATATGACTCCTACTATAGTAAAGATTATTATTAATACCTTTGTACATACAAATGGATATGACTCCTACTATAGTAAAGATTATTATTATTACCTTTGTACATACAGATGGATATGACTCCTACTATAGTAAAGATTATTATTACTACTTTTGTACATACAAATGGATATGACTCCTACTATAGTAAAGATTATTATTATTACCTTTGTACATACAGATGGATATGACTCCTACTATAGTAAAGATTATTATTATTACTTTTGTACATACAATTGGATATGACTCCTACTATAGTAAAGATTATTATTATTACCTTTAAACATACAGATTGATATGACTCCTACTATAGTAAATATTATTATTACTACCTTTGTCCATACAAATGGATATGACTCCTACTATAGTAAAGATTATTATTATTACCTTTGTACATACAGATGGATATGACTCCTACTATAGTAAAGATTATTATTACTACTTTTGTACATACAAATGGATATGACTCCTACTATAGTAAAGATTATTATTAATACCTTTGTACATACAGATGGATATGACTCCTACTATAGTAAAGATTATTATTACTACCTTTGTCCATACAAATGGATATGACTCCTACTATAGTAAAGATTATTATTACTACCTTTGTACATACAAATGGATATGACTCCTACTATAGTAAAGATTATTATTATTACCTTTGTACATACAGATGGATATGACTCCTACTATAGTAAAGATTATTATTACTACTTTTGTACATACAAATGGATATGACTCCTACTATAGTAAAGATTATTATTATTACCCTTGTACATACAGATGGATATGACTCCTACTATAGTACAGATTGTTATTATTACCTTTGTACATACAGATGGATATGACTCCTACTATAGTAAAGATTATTATTATTACTTTTGTACATACAAATGGATATGACTCATATTATAGTAAATATTATTATTATTACCTTTGTACATACAGATGGATATGACTCCTACTATAGTAAAGATTATTATTACTACTTTTGTACACACAAATGGATATGACTCCTACTATAGTAAAGATTATTATTATTACCTTTTAACATACAGATGGATATGACTCCTACTATAGTAAAGATTATTATTATTACCTTTGTACATACGAATGGATATGACTCCTACTCTAGTAAAGATTATTATTATTACCTTTGTACATACAGATGGATATGACTCCTACTATAGTAAATATTATTATTACCTTTGTACATACGGATGGATATGACTCCTACTATGGTAAAGATTATTATTACTACCTTTGTACATACAGATGGATATGACTCCTACTACTATAGTAAATATTATTATTACTACCTTTGTACATACGAATGGATATGACTCCTACTATAGTAAAGATTATTATTACTACTTTTGTACATACAAATGGATATGACTCCTATTATAGTAAATATTATTATTATTACCTCTGTACATACGGATGGATATGACTCCTACTATAGTAAGTATTATTATTACTACCTTGGCACATACAAATGGATATGACTCCTACTATAGTAAAGATTATTATTACTACCTTTGTACATACAAATGGATATGACTCCTACTATAGTAAAGATTATTATTATTACCTTTGTACATACAGATGGATATGACTCCTACTATAGTAAAGATTATTATTACTACTTTTGTACATACAAATGGATATGACTCATATTATAGTAAATATTATTATTATTACCTTTGTACATACAGATGGATATGACTCCTACTATAGTAAAGATTATTATTACTACTTTTGTACACACAAATGGATATGACTCCTACTATAGTAAAGATTATTATTATTACCTTTTAACATACAGATGGATATGACTCCTACTATAGTAAAGATTATTATTATTACCTTTGTACATACGAATGAATATGACTCCTACTCTAGTAAAGATTATTATTATTACCTTTGTACATACAGATGGATATGACTCCTACTATACTAAATACTATTATTACCTTTGTACATACGGATGGATATGACTCCTACTATAGTAAAAATTATTATTACTACCTTTGTACATACAAATGGATATGACTCCTACTATAGTAAAGATTATTATTATTACCTTTGTACATACAGATGGATATGACTCCTACTATAGTAAAGATTATTATTACTCCTTTTGTACATACAAATGGATATGACTCCTACTATAGTAAAGATTATTATTATTACCTTTGTACATACAGATGGATATGACTCCTACTATAGTAAAGATTATTATTATTACCTTTGTACATACAGATGGATATGACTCCTACTATAGTAAAGATTATTATTACTACTTTTGTACATACAAATGGATATGACTCATATTATAGTAAATATCATTATTATTACCTTTGTACATACAGATGGATATGGCTCCTACTATAGTAAAGATTATTATTACTACTTTTGTACACACAAATGGATATGACTCCTACTATAGTAAAGATTATTATTACTACCCACGTACATACGGATGGATATGACTCCTACGATAGTAAAGATTATTATTACTACTTTTGTACATACAAATGGATATGACTCCTATTATAGTAAATGTTATTATTACCTTTGTACATACAGATGGTTATGACTCCTATTATGGTAAATATTATTATTACTACCTTTGTACATACGAATGGATATGACTCCTACTATAGTAAAGATTATTATTATTACCTTTGTACATACAGATGGATATGACTCCTACTATAGTTAATATTATTATTACTACCTTTGCACATACAAATGGATATGACTCCTACTATAGTAAAGATTATTATTAATACCTTTGTACATACAAATGGATATGACTCCTACTATAGTAAAGATTATTATTATTACCTTTGTACATACAGATGGATATGACTCCTACTATAGTAAAGATTATTATTACTACTTTTGTACATACAAATGGATATGACTCCTACTATAGTAAAGATTATTATTATTACCTTTGTACATACAGATGGATATGACTCCTACTATAGTAAAGATTATTATTATTACTTTTGTACATACAATTGGATATGACTCCTACTATAGTAAAGATTATTATTATTACCTTTAAACATACAGATTGATATGACTCCTACTATAGTAAATATTATTATTACTACCTTTGTCCATACAAATGGATATGACTCCTACTATAGTAAAGATTATTATTATTACCTTTGTACATACAGATGGATATGACTCCTACTATAGTAAAGATTATTATTACTACTTTTGTACATACAAATGGATATGACTCCTACTATAGTAAAGATTATTATTATTACCTTTGTACATACAGATGGATATGACTCCTACTATAGTAAAGATTATTATTACTACCTTTGTCCATACAAATGGATATGACTCCTACTATAGTAAAGATTATTATTACTACCTTTGTACATACAAATGGATATGACTCCTACTATAGTAAAGATTATTATTATTACCTTTGTACATACAGATGGATATGACTCCTACTATAGTAAAAATTATTATTACTACTTTTGTACATACAAATGGATATGACTCCTACTATAGTAAAGATTATTATTATTACCCTTGTACATACAGATGGATATGACTCCTACTATAGTACAGATTGTTATTATTACCTTTGTACATACAGATGGATATGACTCCTACTATAGTAAAGATTATTATTATTACTTTTGTACATACAAATGGATATGACTCATATTATAGTAAATATTATTATTATTACCTTTGTACATACAGATGGATATGACTCCTACTATAGTAAAGATTATTATTACTACTTTTGTACACACAAATGGATATGACTCCTACTATAGTAAAGATTATTATTATTACCTTTTAACATACAGATGGATATGACTCCTACTATAGTAAAGATTATTATTATTACCTTTGTACATACGAATGGATATGACTCCTACTCTAGTAAAGATTATTATTATTACCTTTGTACATACAGATGGATATGACTCCTACTATAGTAAATATTATTATTACCTTTGTACATACGGATGGATATGACTCCTACTATGGTAAAGATTATTATTACTACCTTTGTACATACAGATGGATATGACTCCTACTACTATAGTAAATATTATTATTACTACCTTTGTACATACGAATGGATATGACTCCTACTATAGTAAAGATTATTATTACTACTTTTGTACATACAAATGGATATGACTCCTATTATAGTAAATATTATTATTATTACCTCTGTACATACGGATGGATATGACTCCTACTATAGTAAGTATTATTATTACTACCTTGGCACATACAAATGGATATGACTCCTACTATAGTAAAGATTATTATTACTACCTTTGTACATACAAATGGATATGACTCCTACTATGGTAAAGATTATTATTATTACCTTTGTACATACAGATGGATATGACTCCTACTATAGTAAAGATTATTATTACTACTTTTGTACATACAAATGGATATGACTCATATTATAGTAAATATTATTATTATTACCTTTGTACATACAGATGGATATGACTCCTACTATAGTAAAGATTATTATTACTACTTTTGTACACACAAATGGATATGACTCCTACTATAGTAAAGATTATTATTATTACCTTTTAACATACAGATGGATATGACTCCTACTATAGTAAAGATTATTATTATTACCTTTGTACATACGAATGAATATGACTCCTACTCTAGTAAAGATTATTATTATTACCTTTGTACATACAGATGGATATGACTCCTACTATACTAAATACTATTATTACCTTTGTACATACGGATGGATATGACTCCTACTATAGTAAAAATTATTATTACTACCTTTGTACATACAAATGGATATGACTCCTACTATAGTAAAGATTATTATTATTACCTTTGTACATACAGATGGATATGACTCCTACTACTATAGTAAATATTATTATTACTACCTTTGTACATACGAATGGATATGACTCCTACTATAGTAAAGATTATTATTACTACTTTTGTACATACAAAAGGAAATGACTCCTATTATAGTAAATATTATTATTATTACCTTTGTACATACAGATGGATATGACTCCTACTATAGTAAAGATTATTATTATTACCTTTGTACAAACAGATGGATATGACTCCTACTACTATAGTAAATATTATTATTACTACCTTTGTACATACGAATGGATATGACTCCTGCTATAGTAAAGATTATTATTACTACTTTTGTACATACAAATGGATATGAGCCCTATTATAGTAAATATTATTATTATTACCTTTGTACATACGTATGGATATGACTCCTACTATAGTAAATATTATTATTACTACCTTTGCACATACAAATGGATATGACTCCTACTATAGTAAAGATTATTATTAATACCTTTGTACATAAAAATGGATATGAGTCCTACTATAGTAAAGATTAGTATTATTACCTTTGTACATACAGATGGATATGACTCCTACTATAGTAAAGATTATTATTACTACTTTTGTACATACAAATGGATATGACTCCTACTATAGTAAAGATTATTATTATTACTTTTGTACATACAAATGGATATGACTCCTACTATAGTAAAGATTATTATTACCTTTGTACATACAGATGGATATGACTCCTACTATAGTAAAGATTATTATTACTACTTTTGTACATACAAATGGATATGACTCCTATTATAGTAAATATTATTATTATTACCTTTGTACATACGGATGGATATGACTCCTACTATAGAAAGTATTATTATTACTACCTTGGCACATACAAATGGATATGACTCCTACTATAGTAAAGATTATTATTACTACCTTTGTACATACAAATGGATATGACTCCTACTATAGTAAAGATTATTATTATTACCTTTGTACATACAGATGGATATGACTCCTACTATAGTAAAGATTATTATTACTACTTTTGTACATACAAATGGATATGACTCCTACTATAGTAAAGATTATTATTATTACCTTTAAACATACAGATTGATATGACTCCTACTATAGTAAATATTATTATTACTACCTTTGTACATACAAATGGATATGACTCCTACTATAGTAAAGATTATTATTATTACCTTTGTACATACAGATGGATATGACTCCTACTATAGTAAAGATTATTATTACTACTTTTGTACATACAAATGGATATGACTCCTACTATAGTAAAGATTATTATTATTACCTTTAAACATACAGATTGATATGACTCCTACTATAGTAAATATTATTATTACTACCTTTGTCCATACAAATGGATATGACTCCTACTATAGTAAAGATTATTATTATTACCTTTGTACATACAGATGGATATGACTCCTACTATAGTAAAGATTATTATTACTACTTTTGTACATACAAATGGATATGACTCCTACTATAGTAAAGATTATTATTATTACCTTTGTACATACAGATGGATATGACTCCTACTATAGTAAAGATTATTATTACTACCTTTGTCCATACAAATGGATATGACTCCTACTATAGTAAAGATTATTATTACTACCTTTGTACATACAAATGGATATGACTCCTACTATAGTAAAGATTATTATTATTACCTTTGTACATACAGATGGATATGACTCCTACTATAGTAAAGATTATTATTACTACTTTTGTACATACAAATGGATATGACTCCTACTATAGTAAAGATTATTATTATTACCCTTGTACATACAGATGGATATGACTCCTACTATAGTAAAGATTGTTATTATTACCTTTGTACATACAGATGGATATGACTCCTACTATAGTAAAGATTATTATTATTACTTTTGTACATACAAATGGATATGACTCATATTATAGTAAATATTATTATTATTACCTTTGTACATACAGATGGATATGACTCCTACTATAGTAAAGATTATTATTACTACTTTTGTACACACAAATGGATATGACTCCTACTATAGTAAAGATTATTATTATTACCTTTTAACATACAGATGGATATGACTCCTACTATAGTAAAGATTATTATTATTACCTTTGTACATACGAATGGATATGACTCCTACTCTAGTAAAGATTATTATTATTACCTTTGTACATACAGATGGATATGACTCCTACTATAGTAAATATTATTATTACCTTTGTACATACGGATGGATATGACTCCTACTATGGTAAAGATTATTATTACTACCTTTGTACATACAGATGGATATGACTCCTACTACTATAGTAAATATTATTATTACTACCTTTGTACATACGAATGGATATGACTCCTACTATAGTAAAGATTATTATTACTACTTTTGTACATACAAATGGATATGACTCCTATTATAGTAAATATTATTATTATTACCTCTGTACATACGGATGGATATGACTCCTACTATAGTAAGTATTATTATTACTACCTTGGCACATACAAATGGATATGACTCCTACTATAGTAAAGATTATTATTACTACCTTTGTACATACAAATGGATATGACTCCTACTATAGTAAAGATTATTATTATTACCTTTGTACATACAGATGGATATGACTCCTACTATAGTAAAGATTATTATTACTACTTTTGTACATACAAATGGATATGACTCATATTATAGTAAATATTATTATTATTACCTTTGTACATACAGATGGATATGACTCCTACTATAGTAAAGATTATTATTACTACTTTTGTACACACAAATGGATATGACTCCTACTATAGTAAAGATTATTATTATTACCTTTTAACATACAGATGGATATGACTCCTACTATAGTAAAGATTATTATTATTACCTTTGTACATACGAATGAATATGACTCCTACTCTAGTAAAGATTATTATTATTACCATTGTACATACAGATGGATATGACTCCTACTATACTAAATACTATTATTACCTTTGTACATACGGATGGATATGACTCCTACTATAGTAAAAATTATTATTACTACCTTTGTACATACGAATGGATATGACTCCTACTATAGTAAAGATTATTATTATTACCTTTGTACAAACAGATGGATATGACTCCTACTACTATAGTAAATATTATTATTACTACCTTTGTACATACGAATGGATATGACTCCTACTATAGTAAAGATTATTATTACTACTTTTGTACATACAAATGGATATGAGCCCTATTATAGTAAATATTATTATTATTACCTTTGTACATACGTATGGATATGACTCCTACTATAGTAAATATTATTATTACTACCTTTGCACATACAAATGGATATGACTCCTACTACAGTAAAGATTATTATTAATACCTTTGTACATAAAAATGGATATGAGTCCTACTATAGTAAAGATTAATATTATTACCTTTGTACATACAGATGGATATGACTCCTACTATAGTAAAGATTATTATTACTACTTTTGTACATACAAATGGATATGACTCCTACTATAGTAAAGATTATTATTATTACTTTTGAACATACAAATGGATATGACTCCTACTATAGTAAAGATTATTATTACCTTTGTACATACAGATGGATATGACTCCTACTATAGTAAAGATTATTATTACTACTTTTGTACATACAAATGGATATGACTCCTATTATAGTAAATATTATTATTATTACCTTTGTACATACGGATGGATATGACTCCTACTATAGTAAGTATTATTATTACTACCTTGGCACATACAAATGGATATGACTCCTACTATAGTAAAGATTATTATTACTACCTTTGTACATACAAATGGATATGACTCCTACTATAGTAAAGATTATTATTATTACCTTTGTACATACAGATGGATATGACTCCTACTATAGTAAAGATTATTATTACTACTTTTGTACATACAAATGGATATGACTCATATTATAGTAAATATTATTATTATTACCTTTGTACATACAGATGGATATGACTCCTACTATAGTAAAGATTATTATTACTACTTTTGTACACACAAATGGATATGACTCCTACTATAGTAAAGATTATTATTATTACCTTTTAACATACAGATGGATATGACTCCTACTATAGTAAAGATTATTATTATTACCTTTGTACATACGAATGGATATGACTCCTACTCTAGTAAAGATTATTATTATTACCTTTGTACATACAGATGGATATGACTCCTACTATACTAAATACTATTATTACCTTTGTACATACGGATGGATATGACTCCTACTATAGTAAAAATTATTATTACTACCTTTGTACATACGAATGGATATGACTCCTACTATAGTAAAGATTATTATTATTACCTTTGTACATACAGATGGATATGACTCCTACTACTATAGTAAATATTATTATTACTACCTTTGTACATACGAATGGATATGACTCCTACTATAGTAAAGATTATTATTACTACTTTTGTACATACAAAAGGAAATGACTCCTATTATAGTAAATATTATTATTATTACCTTTGTACATACAGATGGATATGACTCTTACTATAGTAAAGATTATTATTATTACCTTTGTACAAACAGATGGATATGACTCCTACTACTATAGTAAATATTATTATTACTACCTTTGTACATACGAATGGATATGACTCCTACTATAGTAAAGATTATTATTACTACTTTTGTACATACAAATGGATATGAGCCCTATTATAGTAAATATTATTATTACCTTTGTACATACGTATGGATATGACTCCTACTATAGTAAATATTATTATTACTACCTTTGCACATACAAATGGATATGACTCCTACTATAGTAAAGATTATTATTAATACCTTTGTACATAAAAATGGATATGAGTCCTACTATAGTAAAGATTAATATTATTACCTTTGTACATACAGATGGATATGACTCCTACTATAGTAAAGATTATTATTACTACTTTTGTACATACAAATGGATATGACTCCTACTATAGTAAAGATTATTATTATTACTTTTGTACATACAAATGGATATGACTCCTACTATAGTAAAGATTATTATTACCTTTGTACATACAGATGGATATGACTCCTACTATAGTAAAGATTATTATTACTACTTTTGTACATACAAATGGATATGACTCCTACTATAGTAAAGATTATTATAATTACCTTTGTACATACAGATGGATATGACTCCTACTATAGTAAAGATTATTATTACTACCTTTGTCCATACAAATGGATATGACTCCTACTATAGTAAAGATTATTATTACTACCTTTGTACATACAAATGGATATGACTCCTACTATAGTAAAGATTATTATTATTACCTTTGTACATACAGATGGATATGACTCCTACTATAGTAAAGATTATTATTACTACTTTTGTACATACAAATGGATATGACTCCTACTATAGTAAAGATTATTATTATTACTTTTGTACATACAGATGGATATGACTCCTACTATAGTAAAGATTATTATTTTTACCTTTGTACATACAGATGGATATGACTCCTACTATAGTAAAGATTATTGTTATTACTTTTGTACATACAAATGGATATGACTCATATTATAGTAAATATTATTATTAATACCTTTGTACATACAGATGGATATGACTCCTACTATAGTAAAGATTATTATTACTACTTTTGTACACACAAATGGATATGACTCCTACTATAGTAAAGATTATTATTATTACCTTTTACTTACAGATGGATATGACTCCTACTATAGTAAAGATTATTATTATTACCTTTGTACATACGAATGGATATGACTCCTACTCTAGTAAAGATTATTATTATTACCTTTGTACATACAGATGGATATGACTCCTACTATAGTAAATATTATTATTACCTTTGTACATACGGATGGATATGACTCCTACTATGGTAAAGATTATTATTACTACCTTTGTACATACGGATGGATATGACTCCTACTATAGTAAAGATTATTATTACTACTTTTGTACATACAAATGGATATGACTCCTATTATAGTAAATATTATTATTATTACCTTTGTACATACGGATGGAGATGACTCCTACTATAGTAAATATTATTATTACTACCTTTGCACATACAAATGGATATGACTCCTACTATAGTAAAGATTATTATTATTACCTTTGTACATACAGATGGATATGACTCCTACTATAGTAAAGATTATTATTACTACTTTTGTACATACAAATGGATATGACTCATATTATAGTAAATATTATAACTATTACCTTTGTACATACAGATGGATATGACTCCTACTATAGTAAAGATTATTATTACTACTTTTGTTCACACAAATGGATATGACTCCTACTATAGTAAAGATTATTATTATTACCTTTTAACATACAGATGGTATGACTCCTGCTATAGTAAATATTATTATTATTACCTTTGTACATACGAATGGATATGACTCCTACTCTAGTAAAGATTATTATTATTACCTTTGTACATACAGATGGATATGACTCCTACTATAGTAAATATTATTATTACCTTTGTACATACGGATGGATATGACTCCTACTATGGTAAAGATTATTATTACTACCTTTGTACATACAGATGGATATGACTCCTACTATAGTAAAGATTATTATTACTACCTTTGTACATACAAATGGATATGACTCCTACTATAGTAAAGATTATTATTATTACCTTTGTACATACAGATGGATATGACTCCTACTATAGTAAAGATTATTATTACTCCTTTTGTACATACAAATGGATATGACTCCTACTATAGTAAAGATTATTATTATTACCTTTGTACATACAGATGGATATGACTCCTACTATAGTAAAGATTATTATTATTACCTTTGTACATACAGATGGATATGACTCCTACTATAGTAAAGATTATTATTACTACCTTTGTACATACAAATGGATATGACTCCTACTATAGTAAAGATTATTATTATTACCTTTGTACATACAGATGGATATGACTCCTACTATAGTAAAGATTATTATTACTCCTTTTGTACATACAAATGGATATGACTCCTACTATAGTAAAGATTATTATTATTACCTTTGTACATACAGATGGATATGACTCCTACTATAATAAAGATTATTATTATTACCTTTGTACATACAGATGGATATGACTCCTACTATAGTAAAGATTATTATTACTACTTTTGTACATACAAATGGATATGACTCATATTATAGTAAATATCATTATTATTACCTTTGTACATACAGATGGATATGGCTCCTACTATAGTAAAGATTATTATTACTACTTTTGTACACACAAATGGATATGACTCCTACTATAGTAAAGATTATTATTACTACCCACGTACATACGGATGGATATGACTCCTACGATAGTAAAGATTATTATTACTACTTTTGTACATACAAATGGATATGACTCCTATTATAGTAAATGTTATTATTACCTTTGTACATACAGATGGTTATGACTCCTATTATGGTAAATATTATTATTACTACCTTTGTACATACGAATGGATATGACTCCTACTATAGTAAAGATTATTATTATTACCTTTGTACATACAGATGGATATGACTCCTACTATAGTTAATATTATTATTACTACCTTTGCACATACAAATGGATATGACTCCTACTATAGTAAAGATTATTATTAATACCTTTGTACATACAAATGGATATGACTCCTACTATAGTAAAGATTATTTTTATTACCTTTGTACATACAGATGGATATGACTCCTACTATAGTAAAGATTATTATTACTACTTTTGTACATACAAATGGATATGACTCCTACTATAGTAAAGATTATTATTATTACCTTTTTACATACAGATGGATATGACTCCTACTATAGTAAAGATTATTATTATTACTTTTGTACATACAATTGGATATGACTCCTACTATAGTAAAGATTATTATTATTACCTTTAAACATACAGATTGATATGACTCCTACTATAGTAAATATTATTATTACTACCTTTGTCCATACAAATGGATATGACTCCTACTATAGTAAAGATTATTATTATTACCTTTGTACATACGGATGGATATGACTCCTACTATAGTAAAGATTATTATTACTACTTTTGTACATACAAATGGATATGACTCCTACTATAGTAAAGATTATTATTATTACCTTTGTACATACAGATGGATATGACTCCTACTATAGTAAAGATTATTATTACTACCTTTGTCCATACAAATGGATATGACTCCTACTATAGTAAAGATTATTATTACTACCTTTGTACATACAAATGGATATGACTCCTACTATAGTAAAGATTATTATTATTACCTTTGTACATACAGATGGATATGACTCCTACTATAGTAAAGATTATTATTACTACTTTTGTACATACAAATGGATATGACTCCTACTATAGTAAAGATTATTATTATTACCCTTGTACATACAGATGGATATGACTCCTACTATAGTAAAGATTATTATTATTACCTTTGTACATACAGATGGATATGACTCCTACGATAGTAAAGATTATTATTATTACTTTTGTACATACAAATGGATATGACTCATATTATAGTAAATATTATTATTATTACCTTTGTACATACAGATGGATATGACTCCTACTATAGTAAAGATTATTATTACTACTTTTGTACACACAAATGGATATGACTCCTACTATAGTAAAGATTATTATTATTACCTTTTAACATACAGATGGATATGACTCCTACTATAGTAAAGATTATTATTATTACCTTTGTACATACGAATGGATATGACTCCTACTCTAGTAAAGATTATTATTATTACCTTTGTACATACAGATGGATATGACTCCTACTATAGTAAATATTATTATTACCTTTGTACATACGGATGGATATGACTCCTACTATGGTAAAGATTATTATTACTACCTTTGTACATACAGATGGATATGACTCCTACTACTATAGTAAATATTATTATTACTACCTTTGTACATACGAATGGATATGACTCCTACTATAGTAAAGATTATTATTACTACTTTTGTACATACAAATGGATATGACTCCTATTATAGTAAATATTATTATTATTACCTTTGTACATACGGATGGATATGACTCCTACTATAGTAAGTATTATTATTACTACCTTGGCACATACAAATGGATATGACTCCTACTATAGTAAAGATTATTATTACTACCTTTGTACATACAAATGGATATGACTCCTACTATAGTAAAGATTATTATTATTACCTTTGTACATACAGATGGATATGACTCCTACTATAGTAAAGATTATTATTACTACTTTTGTACATACAAATGGATATGACTCATATTATAGTAAACATTATTATTATTACCTTTGTACATACAGATGGATATGACTCCTACTATAGTAAAGATTATTATTACTACTTTTGTACACACAAATGGATATGACTCCTACTATAGTAAAGATTATTATTATTACCTTTTAACATTCAGATGGATATGACTCCTACTATAGTAAAGATTATTATTATTACCTTTGTACATACGAATGGATATGACTCCTACTCTAGTAAAGATTATTATTATTACCTTTGTACATACAGATGGATATGACTCCTACTATACTAAATACTATTATTACTTTTGTACATACGGATGGATATGACTCCTACTATAGTAAAAATTATTATTACTACCTTTGTACATGCGAATGGATATGACTCCTACTATAGTAAAGATTATTATTATTACCTTTGTACATACAGATGGATATGACTCCTACTACTATAGTAAATATTATTATTACTACCTTTGTACATACGAATGGATATGACTCCTACTATAGTAAAGATTATTATTACTACTTTTGTACATACAAAAGGAAATGACTCCTATTATAGTAAATATTATTATTATTACCTTTGTACATACAGATGGATATGACTCCTACTATAGTAAAGATTATTATTATTACCTTTGTACAAACAGATGGATATGACTCCTACTACTATAGTAAATATTATTATTACTACCTTTGTACATACGAATGGATATGACTCCTACTATAGTAAAGGTTATTATTACTACTTTTGTACATACAAATGGATATGAGCCCTATTATAGTAAATATTATTATTATTACCTTTGTACATACAGATGGTTATGACTCCTATTATGGTAAATATTATTATTACTACCTTTGTACATACGAATGGATATGACTCCTACTATAGTAAAGATTATTATTATTACCTTTGTACATACAGATGGATATGACTCCTACTATAGTTAATATTATTATTACTACCTTTGCACATACAAATGGATATGACTCCTACTATAGTAAAGATTATTATTAATACCTTTGTACATACAAATGGATATGACTCCTACTATAGTAAAGATTATTTTTATTACCTTTGTACATACAGATGGATATGACTCCTACTATAGTAAAGATTATTATTACTACTTTTGTACATACAAATGGATATGACTCCTACTATAGTAAAGATTATTATTATTACCTTTTTACATACAGATGGATATGACTCCTACTATAGTAAAGATTATTATTATTACTTTTGTACATACAATTGGATATGACTCCTACTATAGTAAAGATTATTATTATTACCTTTAAACATACAGATTGATATGACTCCAACTATAGTAAATATTATTATTACTACCTTTGTCCATACAAATGGATATGACTCCTATTATAGTAAAGATTATTATTATTACCTTTGTACATACAGATGGATATGACTCCTACTATAGTAAAGATTATTATTACTACTTTTGTACATACAAATGGATATGACTCCTACTATAGTAAAGATTATTATTATTACCTTTGTACATACAGATGGATATGACTCCTACTATAGTAAAGATTATTATTACTACCTTTGTCCATACAAATGGATATGACTCCTACTATAGTAAAGATTATTATTATTACCCTTGTACATACAGATGGATATGACTCCTACTATTGTAAAGATTATTATTATTACCTTTGTACATACAGATGGATATGACTCCTACTATAGTAAAGATTATTATTAGTACTTTTGTACATACAAATGGATATGACTCCTACTATAGTAAAGATTATTATTATTACCCTTGTACATACAGATGGATATGACTCCTACTATAGTAAAGATTATTATTATTACCTTTGTACATACAGATGGATATGACTCCTACTATAGTAAAGATTATTATTATTACTTTTGTACATACAAATGGATATGACTCATATTATAGTAAATATTATTATTATTACCTTTGTACATACAGATGGATATGACTCCTACTATAGTAAAGATTATTATTACTACTTTTGTACACACAAATGGATATGACTCCTACTATAGTAAAGATTATTATTATTACCTTTGTACATACGAATGGGTATGACTCCTACTCTAGTAAAGATTATTATTATTACCTTTGTACATACAGATGGATATGACTCCTACTATAGTAAATATTATTATTACCTTTGTACATACGGATGGATATGACTCCTACTATGGTAAAGATTATTATTACTACCTTTGTACATACAGATGGATATGACTCCTACTACTATAGTAAATATTATTATTACTACCTTTGTACATACGAATGGATATGACTCCTACTATAGTAAAGATTATTATTACTACTTTTGTACATACAAATGGATATGACTCCTATTATAGTAAATATTATTATTATTACCTTTGTACATACGGATGGATATGACTCCTACTATAGTAAGTATTATTATTACTACCTTGGCACATACAAATGGATATGACTCCTACTATAGTAAAGATTATTATTACTACCTTTGTACATACAAATGGATATGACTCCTACTATAGTAAAGATTATTATTATTACCTTTGTACATACAGATGGATATGACTCCTACTATAGTAAAGATTATTATTACTACTTTTGTACATACAAATGGATATGACTCATATTATAGTAAATATTATTATTATTACCTTTGTACATACAGATGGATATGACTCCTACTATAGTAAAGATTATTATTACTACTTTTGTACACACAAATGGATATGACTCCTACTATAGTAAAGATTATTATTATTACCTTTTAACATTCAGACGGATATGACTCCTACTATAGTAAAGATTATTATTATTACCTTTGTACATACGAATGGATATGACTCCTACTCTAGTAAAGATTATTATTATTACCTTTGTACATACAGATGGATATGACTCCTACTATACTAAATACTATTATTACCTTTGTACATACGGATGGATATGACTCCTACTATAGTAAAAATTATTATTACTACCTTTGTACATACGAATGGATATGACTCCTACTATAGTAAAGATTATTATTATTACCTTTGTACATACAGATGGATATGACTCCTACTACTATAGTAAATATTATTATTACTACCTTTGTACATACGAATGGATATGACTCCTACTATAGTAAAGATTATTATTACTACTTTTGTACATACAAAAGGAAATGACTCCTATTATAGTAAATATTATTATTATTACCTTTGTACATACAGATGGATATGACTCCTACTATAGTAAAGATTATTATTATTACCTTTGTACAAACAGATGGATATGACTCCTACTACTATAGTAAATATTATTATTACTACCTTTGTACATACGAATGGATATGACTCCTACTATAGTAAAGGTTATTATTACTACTTTTGTACATACAAATGGATATGAGCCCTATTATAGTAAATATTATTATTATTACCTTTGTACATACGTATGGATATGACTCCTACTATAGTAAATATTATTATTACTACCTTTGCACATACAAATGGATATGACTCCTACTATAGTAAAGATTATTATTAATACCTTTGTACATAAAAATGGATATGAGTCCTACTATAGTAAAGATTAATATTATTACCTTTGTACATACAGATGGATATGACTCCTACTATAGTAAAGATTATTATTACTACTTTTGTACATACAAATGGATATGACTCCTACTATAGTAAAGATTATTATTATTACTTTTGTACATGCAAATGGATATGACTCCTACTATAGTAAAGATTATTATTACCTTTGTACATACAGATGGATATGACTCCTACTATAGTAAAGATTATTATTACTACTTTTGTACATACAAATGGATATGACTCCTACTATAGTAAAGATTATTATTATTACCTTTGTACATACAGATGGATATGACTCCTACTATAGTAAAGATTATTATTACTACCTTTGTCCATACAAATGGATATGACTCCTACTATAGTAAAGATTATTATTACTACCTTTGTACATACAAATGGATATGACTCCTACTATAGTAAAGATTATTATTATTACCTTTGTACATACAGATGGATATGACTCCTACTACTATAGTAAAGATTATTATTACTACCTTTGTACATACGAATGGATATGACTCCTACTATAGTAAAGATTATTATTACTACTTTTGTACATACAAAAGGAAATGACTCCTATTATAGTAAATATTATTATTATTACCTTTGTACATACAGATGGATATGACTCCTACTATAGTAAAGATTATTATTATTACCTTTGTACAAACAGATGGATATGACTCCTACTACTATAGTAAATATTATTATTACTACCTTTGTACATACGAATGGATATGACTCCTACTATAGTAAAGGTTATTATTACTACTTTTGTACATACAAATGGATATGAGCCCTATTATAGTAAATATTATTATTATTACCTTTGTACATACGTATGGATATGACTCCTACTATAGTAAATATTATTATTACTACCTTTGCACATACAAATGGATATGACTCCTACTATAGTAAAGATTATTATTAATACCTTTGTACATAAAAATGGATATGAGTCCTACTATAGTAAAGATTAATATTATTACCTTTGTACATACAGATGGATATGACTCCTACTATAGTAAAGATTAGTATTACTACTTTTGTACATACAAATGGATATGACTCCTACTATAGTAAAGATTATTATTATTACTTTTGTACATACAAATGGATATGACTCCTACTATAGTAAAGATTATTATTACCTTTGTACATACAGATGGATATGACTCCTACTATAGTAAAGATTATTATTACTACTTTTGTACATACAAATGGATATGACTCCTACTATAGTAAAGATTATTATTATTACCTTTGTACATACAGATGGATATGACTCCTACTATAGTAAAGATTATTATTACTACCTTTGTCCATACAAATGGATATGACTCCTACTATAGTAAAGATTATTATTACTACCTTTGTACATACAAATGGATATGACTCCTACTATAGTAAAGATTATTATTATTACCTTTGTACATACAGATGGATATGACTCCTACTATAGTAAAGATTATTATTACTACTTTTGTACATACAAATGGATATGACTCCTACTATAGTAAAGATTATTATTATTACCTTTGTACATACAGATGGATATGACTCCTACTATAGTAAAGATTATTATTTTTACCTTTGTACATACAGATGGATATGACTCCTACTATAGTAAAGATTATTATTATTACTTTTGTACATACAAATGGATATGACTCATATTATAGTAAATATTATTATTAATACCTTTGTACATACAGATGGATATGACTCCTACTATAGTAAAGATTATTATTTTTACCTTTGTACATACGGATGGATATGACTCCTACTATAGTAAAGATTATTATTATTACCTTTAAACATACAGATTGATATGACTCCTACTATAGTAAATATTATTATTACTACCTTTGTCCATACAAATGGATATGACTCCTACTATAGTAAAGATTATTATTATTACCTTTGTACATACAGATGGATATGACTCCTACTATAGTAAAGATTATTATTATTACTTTTGTACATACAAATGGATATGACTCATATTATAGTAAATATTATTATTAATACCTTTGTACATACAGATGGATATGACTCCTACTATAGTAAAGATTATTATTTTTACCTTTGTACATACAGATGGATATGACTCCTACTATAGTAAAGATTATTATTATTACCTTTAAACATACAGATTGATATGACTCCTACTATAGTAAATATTATTATTACTACCTTTGTCCATACAAATGGATATGACTCCTACTATAGTAAAGATTATTATTATTACCTTTGTACATACATATGGATATGACTCCTACTATGGTAAAGATTATTATTACTACCTTTGTACATACGAATGGATATGACTCCTACTATAGTAAAGATTGATATTACTATTACCCTTGTACATACAAATGGATATAACTCCTACTACAGTAAAGATGATTATTACTACTTTTGTACATACAGATTGATATGACTCCTACTATAGTAAAGATTATTATTACTACCTTTTTACATACATATGGATATGGCTCCTACTATAGTAAAGATTGTTATTACTACCTTTGTACATACGAATGGATATGACTCCTACAATAGTAAAGATTATTATTACTACCTTTGTACATACAAATTGATATGATTCCTATTACAGTAAATATTTTTATTATTACCTTTGCACATACGGATAGATATGACTCCTACTATAGTAAAGATTATTATTATTACCTTTTAACATACAGATGGATATGACTCCTACTATAGTGAAAATTATTATTATTACCTTTGTACATACAGATGGATATGACTCCTACTATAGTAAATATTATTATTACTTTTGTACATACGGATGGATATGACTCCTACTATAGTGAAGATTATTATTATTACCTTTGTACATACGGATGGATATGACTCCTACTATAGTAAATATTATTATTACTTTTATACATACGGTTGGATATGACTCCTACTATGGTAAAGATTATTATTACTACCTTTGTACATACGAATGGATATGACTCCTACTATAGTAAAGATTGATATTATTATTACCCTTGTACATACAAATGGATATAACTCCTACTATAGTAAAGATGATTATTACTACTTTTGTACATACAGATGAATATGACTCCTACTATAGTAAAGATTATTATTACTACCTTTGTACATACTTATGGATATGGCTCCTACTATAGTAAAGATTATTATTACTACCTTTGTACATACGAATGGATATGACTCCTACAATAGTAAAGATTATTATTACTACCTTTGTACATACAAATTGATATGACTCCTATTATAGTAAATATTATTATTATTACCTTTGTACATACGGATGGATATGACTCCTACTATAGTAAAGATTATTATTATTACCTTTAAACATACAGATTGATATGACTCCTACTATAGTAAAGATTATTATTTTTACCTTTGTACATACAGATGGATATGACTCCTACTATAGTAAAGATTATTATTATTACCTTTAAACATACAGATTGATATGACTCCTACTATAGTAAATATTATTATTACTACCTTTGTCCATACAAATGGATATGACTCCTACTATAGTAAAGATTATTATTATTACCTTTGTACATACAGATGGATATGACTCCTACTATAGTAAAGATTATTATTACTACTTTTGTACATACAGATGGATATGACTCCTACTATAGTAAAGATTATTATTACTACCTTTGTCCATACAAATGGATATGACTCCTACTATAGTAAAGATTATTATTACTACCTTTGTACATACAAATGGATATGACTCCTACTATAGTAAAGATTATTATTATTACCTTTGTACATACAGATGGATATGACTCCTACTATAGTAAAGATTTTTATTACTACTTTTGTACATACAAATGGATATGACTCCTACTATAGTAAAGATTATTATTATTACCTTTGTACATACAGATGGATATGACTCTTACTATAGTAAAGATTATTATTTTTACCTTTGTACATACAGATGGATATGAATCCTACTATAGTAAAGATTATTATTATTACTTTTGTACATACAAATGGATATGACTCATATTATAGTAAATATTATTATTAATACCTTTGTACATACAGATGGATATGACTCCTACTATAGTAAAGATTATTATTACTACTTTTGTACACACAAATGGATATGACTCCTACTATAGTAAAGATTATTATTATTACCTTTTACTTACAGATGGATATGACTCCTACTATAGTAAAGATTATTATTATTACCTTTGTACATACGAATGGATATGACTCCTACTCTAGTAAAGATTATTATTATTACCTTTGTACATACAGATGGATATGACTCCTACTATAGTAAATATTATTATTACCTTTGTACATACGGATGGATATGACTCCTACTATGGTAAAGATTATTATTACTACCTTTGTACATACAAATGGATATGACTCCTACTACTATAGTAAATATTATTATTACTACCTTTGTACATACGAATGGATATGACTCCTACTATAGTAAAGATTATTATTACTACTTTTGTACATACAAATGGATATGACTCCTATTATAGTAAATATTATTATTATTACCTTTGTACATACGGATGGATATGACTCCTACTATAGTAAATATTATTATTACTACCTTTGCACATACAAATGGATATGACTCCTACTATAGTAAAGATTATTATTACTACCTTTGTACATACAAATGGATATGACTCCTACTATAGTAAAGATTATTATTATTACCTTTGTACATACAGATGGATATGACTCCTACTATAGTAAAGATTATTATTACTACTTTTGTACATACAAATGGATATGACTCCTACTATAGTAAAGATTATTATTATTACCTTTGTACATACAGATGGATATGACTCCTACTATAGTAAAGATTATTATTATTACTTTTGTACATACAAATGGATATGACTCCTACTATAGTAAAGATTATTATTATTACCTTTGTACATACAGATGGATATGACTCCTACTATAGTAAAGATTATTATTACTACTTTTGTACATACAAATGGATATGACTCATATTATAGTAAATATCATTATTATTACCTTTGTACATACAGATGGATATGGCTCCTACTATAGTAAAGATTATTATTACTACTTTTGTACACACAAATGGATATGACTCCTACTATAGTAAAGATTATTATTACTACCCACGTACATACGGATGGATATGACTCATACGATAGTAAAGATTATTATTACTACTTTTGTACACACAAATGGATATGACTCCTACTATAGTAAAGATTATTATTATTATCTTTTAACATACAGATGGATATGACTCCTACTGTAGTAAAGATTATTATTATTACCTTTGTACATACGAATGGATATGACTCCTACTCTAGTAAAGATTATTATTATTACCTTTGTACATACAGATGGATATGACTCCTACTATAGTAAATATTATTATTACCTTTGTACATACGGATGGATATGACTCCTACTATGGTAAAGATTATTATTACTACCTTTGTACATACGGATGGATATGACTCCTACTATAGTAAATATTATTATTACCTTTGTACATACAGATGGATATGGCTCCTTCTATAGTAAAGATTATTACTACCTTTGTACATACAGATGGATATGGCTCCTACTATAGTAAAGATTATCATTACCTTTGTACATACAGATGGATTTGACTCCTACTATATTAAAGATTATTATTACTACCTTTGTACATGCGGATGGATATGACTCCTACTATAGTAAAGATTATTATTACCTTTGTACATACAGATGGATATGACTCCTACTATAGTTAAGATTATTATTACTACCTTTGTACATTTGTATGGATATGACTCCTACCATAGTAAAGATTATTATTACTACCTTTGAACATACAAATGGATATGACTCCTACTATAGTGAAGATTATTATTATTACCTTTGTACATACAGATGGATATGACTCCTACTATAGTAAATATTATTATTACTTTTGTACATACGGATGGATATGACTCCTACTATGGTAAAGATTATTATTACTACCTTTGTACATACGAATGGATATGACTCTTACTATAGTAAAGATTGATATTATTATTACCCTTGTACATACAAATGGATATAACTCCTACTATAGTAAAGATGATTATTACTACTTTTGTACATACAGATGGATATGACTCCTACTATAGTAAAGATTATTATTACTACCTTTTTACATACATATGGATATGGCTCCTACTATAGTAAAGATTGTTATTACTACCTTTGTACATACGAATGGATATGACTCCTACAATAGTAAAGATTATTATTACTACCTTTGTACATACAAATTGATATGATTCCTATTATAGTAAATATTATTATTATTACCTTTGCACATACGGATAGATATGACTCCTACTATAGTAAAGATTATTATTATTACCTTTTAACAAACAGATGGATATGACTCCTACTATAGTGAAGATTATTATTATTACCTTTGTACATACAGATGGATATGACTCCTACTATAGTAAATATTATTATTACTTTTGTACATACGGATTGATATGACTCCTACTATAGTGAAGATTATTATTATTACCTTTGTACATACGGATGGATATGACTCCTACTATAGTAAATATTATTATTACTTTTATACATACGGTTGGATATGACTCCTACTATGGTAAAGATTATTATTATTACCTTTGTACATACGAATGGATATGACTCCTACTCTAGTAAAGATTATTATTATTACCTTTGTACATACAGATGGATATGACTCCTACTATACTAAATACTATTATTACCTTTGTACATACGGATGGATATGACTCCTACTATAGTAAAAATTATTATTACTACCTTTGTACATACGAATGGATATGACTCCTACTATAGTAAAGATTATTATTATTACCTTTGTACATACAGATGGATATGACTCCTACTACTATAGTAAATATTATTATTACTACCTTTGTACATACGAATGGATATGACTCCTACTATAGTAAAGATTATTATTACTACATTTGTACATACAAAAGGAAATGACTCCTATTATAGTAAATATTATTATTATTACCTTTGTACATACAGATGGATATGACTCCTACTATAGTAAAGATTATTATTATTACCTTTGTACAAACAGATGGATATGACTCCTACTACTATAGTAAATATTATTATTACTACCTTCGTACATACGAATGGATATGACTCCTACTATAGTAAAGGTTATTATCACTACTTTTGTACATACAAATGGATATGAGCCCTATTATAGTAAATATTATTATTATTACCTTTGTACATACGTATGGATATGACTCCTACTATAGTAAATATTATTATTACTACCTTTGCACATACAAATGGATATGACTCCTACTATAGTAAAGATTATTATAAATACCTTTGTACATAAAAATGGATATGAGTCCTACTATAGTAAATATTAATATTATTACCTTTGTACATACAGATGGATATGACTCCTACTATAGTAAAGATTATTATTACTACTTTTGTACATACAAATGGATATGACTCCTACTATAGTAAAGATTATTATTATTACTTTTGTACATACAAATGGATATGACTCCTACTATAGTAAAGATTATTATTACCTTTGTACATACAGATGGATATGACTCCTATAGTAAAGATTATTATTACTACTTTTGTACATACAAATGGATATGACTCCTACTATAGTAAAGATTATTATTATTACCTTTGTACATACAGATGGATATGACTCCTACTATAGTAAAGATTATTATTACTACCTTTGTCCATACAAATGGATATGACTCCTACTATAGTAAAGATTATTATTACTACCTTTGTACATACAAATGGATATGACTCCTACTATAGTAAAGATTATTATTATTACCTTTGTACATACAGATGGATATGACTCCTACTATAGTAAAGATTATTATTACTACTTTTGTACATACAAATGGATATGACTCCTACTATAGTAAAGATTATTATTATTACCTTTGTACATACAGATGGATATGACTCCTACTATAGTAAAGATTATTATTTTTACCTTTGTACATACAGATGGATATGACTCCTACTATAGTAAAGATTATTATTATTACTTTTGTACATACAAATGGATATGACTCATATTATAGTAAATATTATTATTAATACCTTTGTACATACAGATGGATATGACTCCTACTATAGTAAAGATTATTATTTTTACCTTTGTACATACATATGGATATGACTCCTACTATAGTAAAGATTATTATTATTACCTTTAAACATACAGATTGATATGACTCCTACTATAGTAAATATTATTATTACTACCTTTGTCCATACAAATGGATATGACTCCTACTATAGTAAAGATTATTATTATTACCTTTGTACATACAGATGGATATGACTCCTACTATGGTAAAGATTATTATTACTACCTTTGTACATACGAATGGATATGACTCCTACTATAGTAAAGATTGATATTACTATTACCCTTGTACATACAAATGGATATAACTCCTACTACAGTAAAGATGATTATTACTACTTTTGTACATACAGATGGATATGACTCCTACTATAGTAAAGATTATTATTACTACCTTTTTACATACATATGGATATGGCTCCTACTATAGTAAAGATTGTTATTACTACCTTTGTACATACGAATGGATATGACTCCTACAATAGTAAAGATTATTATTACTACCTTTGTACATACAAATTGATATGATTCCTATTACAGTAAATATTTTTATTATTACCTTTGCACATACGGATAGATATGACTCCTACTATAGTAAAGATTATTATTATTACCTTTTAACATACAGATGGATATGACTCCTACTATAGTGAAAATTATTATTATTACCTTTGTACATACATATGGATATGACTCCTACTATAGTAAATATTATTATTACTTTTGTACATACGGATGGATATGACTCCTACTATAGTGAAGATTATTATTATTACCTTTGTACATACGGATGGATATGACTCCTACTATAGTAAATATTATTATTACTTTTATACATACGGTTGGATATGACTCCTATTATGGTAAAGATTATTATTACTACCTTTGTACATACGAATGGATATGACTCCTACTATAGTAAAGATTGATATTATTATTACCCTTGTACATACAAATGGATATAACTCCTACTATAGTAAAGATGATTATTACTACTTTTGTACATACAGATGAATATGACTCCTACTATAGTAAAGATTATTATTACTACCTTTGTACATACTTATGGATATGGCTCCTACTATAGTAAAGATTATTATTACTACCTTTGTACATACGAATGGATATGACTCCTACAATAGTAAAGATTATTATTACTACCTTTGTACATACAAATTGATATGACTCCTATTATAGTAAATATTATTATTATTACCTTTGTACATACGGATGGATATGACTCCTACTATAGTAAAGATTATTATTATTACCTTTAAACATACAGATTGATATGACTCCTACTATAGTAAAGATTATTATTTTTACCTTTGTACATACAGATGGATATGACTCCTACTATAGTAAAGATTATTATTATTACCTTTAAACATACAGATTGATATGACTCCTACTATAGTAAATATTATTATTACTACCTTTGTCCATACAAATGGATATGACTCCTACTATAGTAAAGATTATTATTATTACCTTTGTACATACAGATGGATATGACTCCTACTATAGTAAAGATTATTATTACTAGTTTTGTACATACAGATGGATATGACTCCTACTATAGTAAAGATTATTATTACTACCTTTGTCCATACAAATGGATATGACTCCTACTATAGTAAAGATTATTATTACTACCTTTGTACATACAAATGGATATGACTCCTACTATAGTAAAGATTATTATTATTACCTTTGTACATACAGATGGATATGACTCCTACTATAGTAAAGATTATTATTACTACTTTTGTACATACAAATGGATATGACTCCTACTATAGAATAGATTATTATTATTACCTTTGTACATACAGATGGATATGACTCTTACTATAGTAAAGATTATTATTTTTACCTTTGTACATACAGATGGATATGAATCCTACTATAGTAAAGATTATTATTATTACTTTTGTACATACAAATGGATATGACTCATATTATAGTAAATATTATTATTAATACCTTTGTACATACAGATGGATATGACTCCTACTATAGTAAAGATTATTATTACTACTTTTGTACACTCAAATGGATATGACTCCTACTATAGTAAAGATTATTATTATTACCTTTTACTTACAGATGGATATGACTCCTACTATAGTAAAGATTATTATTATTACCTTTGTACATACGAATGGATATGACTCCTACTCTAGTAAAGATTATTATTATTACCTTTGTACATACAGATGGATATGACTCCTACTATAGTAAATATTATTATTACCTTTGTACATACGGATGGATATGACTCCTACTATGGTAAAGATTATTATTACTACCTTTGTACATACAAATGGATATGACTCCTACTACTATAGTAAATATTATTATTACTACCTTTGTACATACGAATGGATATGACTCCTACTATAGTAAAGATTATTATTACTACTTTTGTACATACAAATGGATATGACTCCTATTATAGTAAATATTATTATTATTACCTTTGTACATACGGATGGATATGACTCCTACTATAGTAAAAATTATTATTACTACCTTTGCACATACAAATGGATATGACTCCTACTATAGTAAAGATTATTATTACTACCTTTGTACATACGAATGGATATGACTCCTACTATAGTAAAGATTATTATTATTACCTTTGTACATACAGATGGATATGACTCCTACTACAGTAAAGATTATTATTACTACTTTTGTACATACAAATGGATATGACTCCTACTATAGTAAAGATTATTATTATTACCTTTGTACATACAGATGGATATGACTCCTACTATAGTAAAGATTATTATTATTACTTTTGTACATACAAATGGATATGACTCCTACTATAGTAAAGATTATTATTATTACCTTTGTACATACAGATGGATATGACTCCTACTATAGTAAAGATTATTATTACTACTTTTGTACATACAAATGGATATGACTCATATTATAGTAAATATCATTATTATTACCTTTGTACATACAGATGGATATGGCTCCTACTATAGTAAAGATTATTATTACTACTTTTGTACACACAAATGGATATGACTCCTACTATAGTAAAGATTATTATTACTACCCACGTACATACGGATGGATATGACTCATACGATAGTAAAGATTATTATTACTACTTTTGTACATACAAATGGATATGACTCCTACTATAGTAAAGATTATTATTATTACCTTTGTACATACAGATGGATATGACTCCTACTGTAGTAAAGATTATTATTATTACCTTTGTACATACGAATGGATATGACTCCTACTCTAGTAAAGATTATTATTATTACCTTTGTACATACAGATGGATATGACTCCCACTATAGTAAATATTATTATTACCTTTGTACATACGGATGGATATGACTCCTACTATGGTAAAGATTATTATTACTACCTTTGTACATACGGATGGATATGACTCCTACTATAGTAAATATTATTATTACCTTTGTACATACAGATGGATATGGCTCCTTCTATAGTAAAGATTATTACTACCTTTGTACATACAGATGGATATGGCTCCTACTATAGTAAAGATTATCATTACCTTTGTACATACAGATGGATTTGACTCCTACTATATTAAAGATTATTATTACTACCTTTGTACATGCGGATGGATATGACTCCTACTATAGTAAAGATTATTATTACCTTTGTACATACAGATGGATATGACTCCTACTATAGTTAAGATTATTATTACTACCTTTGTACATTTGTATGGATATGACTCCTACCATAGTAAAGATTATTATTACTACCTTTGAACATACAAATGGATATGACTCCTACTATAGTGAAGATTATTATTATTACCTTTGTACATACAGATGGATATGACTCCTACTATAGTAAATATTATTATTACTTTTGTACATACGGATGGATATGACTCCTACTATGGTAAAGATTATTATTACTACCTTTGTACATACGAATGGATATGACTCCTACTATAGTAAAGATTGATATTATTATTACCCTTGTACATACAAATGGATATAACTCCTACTATAGTAAAGATGATTATTACTACTTTTGTACATACAGATGGATATGACTCCTACTATAGTAAAGATTATTATTACTACCTTTTTACATACATATGGATATGGCTCCTACTATAGTAAAGATTGTTATTACTACCTTTGTACATACGAATGGATATGACTCCTACAATAGTAAAGATTATTATTACTACCTTTGTACATACAAATTGATATGATTCCTATTATAGTAAATATTATTATTATTACCTTTGCACATACGGATAGATATGACTCCTACTATAGTAAAGATTATTATTATTACCTTTTAACAAACAGATGGATATGACTCCTACTATAGTGAAGATTATTATTATTACCTTTGTACATACAGATGGATATGACTCCTACTATAGTAAATATTATTATTACTTTTGTACATACGGATGGATATGACTCCTACTATAGTGAAGATTATTATTATTACCTTTGTACATACGGATGGATATGACTCCTACTATAGTAAATATTATTATTACTTTTATACATACGGTTGGATATGACTCCTACTATGGTAAAGATTATTATTACTACCTTTGTACATACGGATGGATTTGACTCCTACTATAGTAAAGATTATTATTATTACCTTTGTACATACGGATGGATTTGACTCCTACTATAGTAAAGATTATTGTTATTGCCTTTGTACATACAGATGGATATGACTCCTACTATAGTGAAGATTATTATTACTACCTTTGTACATACAAATTGATATGACTCCTATTATAGTAAATATTATTGTTACTACCTTTGTACATACGGATGGATATGACTCCTACTATAGTAAAGATTATTGTTACTACCTTTTTACATACGGATGGATATGACTCCTACTATAGTAAAGATTATTATCATTACCTTTTTACATACGGATGGATATGACTCTTACTATAGTAAAGATTATTATTACTACCTTTGTACATACAGATGGATATGACTCCTACTATAGTAAAGATTATTGTTACTACCTTTGTACATACAGATGGACATGACTTCTACTATAGTAAAGATTATTATTACCTTTGTACATACAGATGGATATGACTCCTACTATAGTAAAGGTTATTATTCTTACCTTTGTACATACAGATGGATATGACTTGTACTATAGTAAAGATTATTGTTACTACCTTTGTACATACGGATGGATATGACTCCTACTATAGTAAAGATTATTATTACTACCCACGTACATACGGATGGATATGACTTCTACTATAGTAAATATTATTATTACCTTTGTACATACGGATGGATATGACTTCTACTATAGTAAAGATTATTATTATTACCTTGGTACATACAGATGGATATGACTCCTATTATAGTAAAGATTATTATTACTACCTTTGTACATACAAATGGATATGACTCCTACTATAAAAAAGATTATTATTATTACCTTTGTACATTCAGATGGATATGACTCCTACTATAGTAAAGATTATTGTTACTACTTTTGTACATACAAATGGATATGACTCCTACTATAGTAAAGATTGTTATTATTACCTTTTAACATACAGATGGATGTGACTCCTACTATAGTAAAGATTATTATTATTACCTTTGTACATACAGATGGATATGACTCCTACTATAGTAAAGATTATTATTATTACTTTTGTACATACAAATGGATATGACTCATATTATAGTAAATATTATTATTATTACCTTTGGACATACAGATGGATATGACTCCTACTATAGTAAAGAATATTATTACTACCTTTGTACATACAAATGGATATGACTCCTACTACTATAGTAAATATTATTATTACTACCTTTGTCCATACGAATGGATATGACTCCTACTATAGTAAAGATTATTATTACTACTTTTGTACATACAAATGGATATGACTCCTATTATAGTAAATATTATTATTATTACCTTTGTACATACGGATGGATATGACTCCTACTATAGTAAATATTATTCTTACTACCTTTGCACATACAAATGGATATGACTCCTACTATAGTAAAGATTATTATTACTACCTTTGTACATACAAATGGATATGACTCCTACTATAAAAAAGATTATTATTATTACCTTTGTACATACAGATGGATATGACTCCTACTATAGTAAACATTATTATTACTACTTTTGTACATACAAATGAATATGACTCATATTATAGTAAATATTATTATTATTACCTTTGTACATACAGATGGATATGACTCCTACTATAGTAAAGATTATTATTACTACTTTTGTACACACAAATGGATATTACTCCTACTATAGTAAATATTATTATTATTACCTTTTAACATACAGATGGATATGACTCCTACTATAGTAAAGATTATTATTATTACCTTTGTACATACGAATGGATATGACTCCTACTCTAGTAAAGATTATTATTACTACCTTTGTACATACAGATGGATTTGACTCCTACTATAGTAAATATTATTATTACCTTTGTACATACGGATGGATATGACTCCTACTATGGTAAAGATTATTATTACTACCTTTGTACATACAAATGGATATGACTCCTACTATAGTAAAGATTATTATTATTACCTTTGTACATACAGATGGATATGACTCCTACTATAGTAAAGATTATTATTACTACTTTTGTACATACAAATGGATATGACTCCTACTATAGTAAAGATTATTATTATTACCTTTGTACATACAGATGGATATGACTCCTACTATAGTAAAGATTATTATTACTACCTTTGTCCATACAAATGGATATGACTCCTACTATAGTAAAGATTATTATTACTACCTTTGTACATACAAATGGATATGACTCCTACTATAGTAAAGATTATTATTATTACCTTTGTACATACAGATGGATATGACTCCTACTATAGTAAAGATTATTATTACTACTTTTGTACATACAAATGGATATGACTCCTACTATAGTAAAGATTATTATTATTACCTTTGTACATACGAATGGATATGAATCCTACTATAGTAAAGATTATTATTATTACCTTTGTACATACAGATGGATATGACTCCTACTATAGTAAAGATTATTATCATTACCTTTTTACATACGGATGGATATGACTCTTACTATAGTAAATATTATTATTATTACCTTCGTACATACGGATTGATATGACTCCTACTATAGTAAAGATTATTATTACTACTTTTGTACATACAGATGGATATGACTCCTACTATAGTAAAGATTATTATCATTACCTTTTTACATACGGATGGATATGACTCTTACTATAGTAAAGATTATTATTACTACCTTTGTACATACAGATGGATATGACTCCTACTATAGTAAAGATTATTGTTACTACCTTTGTACATACGGATGGATATGACTCCTACTATAGTAAAGATTATTGTTACTACCTTTTTACATACGGATGGATATGACTCCTACTATAGTAAAGATTATTATCATTACCTTTTTACATACGGATGGATATGACTCTTACTATAGTAAAGATTATTATTACTACCTTTGTACATACAGATGGATATGACTCCTACTATAGTAAACATTATTGTTACTACCTTTGTACATACAGATGGACATGACTTCTACTATAGTAAAGATTATTATTACCTTTGTAAATACAGATAGATATGACTCCTACTATAGTAAAGGTTATTATTATTACCTTTGTACATACAGATGGATATGACTTGTACTATAGTAAAGATTATTGTTACTACCTTTGTACATACGGATGGATATGACTCCTACTATAGTAAAGATTATTATTACTACCCACGTACATACGGATGGATATGACTTCTACTATAGTAAATATTATTATTACCTTTGTACATACGGATGGATATGACTTCTACTATAGTAAAGATTATTATTGTTACCTTGGTACATACAGATGGATATGACTCCTATTATAGTAAAGATTATTATTACCTTTGTACATACGGATGGATATGGCTCCTATTATAGTAAAGATTCTTATTATTCTTTTTGTACATACGGATGGATATGACTCCTACTATAGTAAAAATTATTATTACTACCCTTGTACATACGGATGGATATGACTCCTACTATAGTAAATATTATTATTACCTTTGTACATACGGATGGATATGACTTCTACTATAGTAAAGATTATTATTATTAATTTGGTACATACATATGGATATGACTCCTATTATAGTAAAGATTATTATTACCTTGGTACATACGGATGGATTTGACTCCTACTATAGTAAAGATTATTGTTATTGCCTCTGTACATACAGATGGATATGACTCCTACTATAGTAAAGATTATTATTATTACCTTTGTACATACAGATGGATATGACTCCTACTATAGTAAAGATTATTATTATTACTTTTGTACATACAAATGGATATGACTCATATTATAGTAAATATTATTATTATTACCTTTGGACATACAGATGGATATGACTCCTACTATAGTAAAGAATATTATTACTACCTTTGTACATACAAATGGATATGAATCCTACTACTATAGTAAATATTATTATTACTACCTTTGTCCATACGAATGGATATGACTCCTACTATAGTAAAGATTATTATTACTACTTTTGTACATACAAATGGATATGACTCCTATTATAGTAAATATTATTATTATTACCTTTGTACATACGGATGGATATGACTCCTACTATAGTAAATATTATTATTACTACCTTTGCACATACAAATGAATATGACTCCTACTATAGTAAAGATTATTATTACTACCTTTGTACATACAAATGGATATGACTCCTACTATAGTAAAGATTATTATTATTACCCTTGTACATACAGATGGATATGACTCCTACTATAGTAAACATTATTATTACTACTTTTGTACATACAAATGGATATGACTCATATTATAGTAAATATTATTATTATTACCTTTGTACATACAGATGGATATGACTCCTACTATAGTAAAGATTATTATTACTACTTTTGTACACACAAATGGATATTACTCCTACTATAGTAAATATTATTATTATTACCTTTTAACATACAGATGGATATGACTCCTACTATAGTAAAGATTATTATTATTACCTTTGTACATACGAATGGATATGACTCCTACTCTAGTAAAGATTATTATTACTACCTTTGTACATACAGATGGATTTGACTCCTACTATAGTAAATATTATTATTACCTTTGTACATACGGATGGATATGACTCCTACTATGGTAAAGATTATTAATACTACCTTTGTACATACAAATGGATATGACTCCTACTATAGTAAAGATTATTATTATTACCTTTGTACATACAGATGGATATGACTCCTACTATAGTAAAGATTATTATTACTACTTTTGTACATACAAATGGATATGACCCCTACTATAGTAAAGATTGTTATTATTACCTTTGTACATACAGATGGATATGACTCCTACTATAGTAAAGATTATTATTACTACCTTTGTCCATACAAATGGATATGACTCCTACTATAGTAAAGATTATTATTACTACCTTTGTACATACAAATGGATATGACTCCTACTATAGTAAAGATTATTATTATTACCTTTGTACATACAGATGGATATGACTCCTACTATAGTAAAGATTATTATTACTACTTTTGTACATACAAATGGATATGACTCCTACTATAGTAAAGATTATTATTATTACCTTTGTACATACAGATGGATATGACTCCTACTATAGTAAAGATTATTATTTTTACCTTTGTACATACAGATGGATATGACTCCTACTATAGTAAATATTATTATTATTACTTTTGTACATACAAATGGATATGACTCATATTATAGTAAATATTATTATTAATACCTTTGTACATACAGATGGATATGATTCCTACTATAGTAAAGATTATTATTACTACTTTTGTACACACAAATGGATATGACTCCTACTATAGTAAAGATTATTATTATTACCTTTTACTTACAGATGGATATGACTCCTACTATAGTAAAGATTATTATTATTACCTTTGTACATACGAATGGATATTGTGAACTAGAGCTACTCTAGTTCAGTGGGTTCTTTAACAAGTCGTTACTTATCAGGAGGCAAAACAAACACGTCCTAACTTACTGAGCTTCAAGCCGTAAGCGAGTCACTAGAAGATCCCTTCTCCCGGTCTCGCGCTTTTCTCCTTACCTCCGGTCAAGCCGGAGTTGTAGCGAGCCGATAATATCACATCCTCCTTTGTTTGATGGAAGCAACTTTCTCACAGGGGATCTTCATCTAGATTCTGGGAGATCCCGTGAGGTCTAGTCCTCTGCAGCCTGTATAGCCTGTAGGCGACTACTTGCTGGTCTTCTGCACTCTCAAGTGCACATGGGTAAACGTGGGTTTCCCCCAGAGTCTGGTGTCTCTGTGAGTAGAGCCTGGTAATTCTACTTTGCTTCTAGGGCGCTTCGGTACTCTGGGTATCCTTGGAAACGCGAGGTTTAGGAAAAGGAGTCTGGGAACTCCTTTAAAAGGGTTGAGAGTCTAGGATCTCTCCAAATGTCGCCGAGAGTCTGGAATCTCTCCGAAGTGACTTCCCACCTTGTGAAGATCACACCGCGCTTTCTCCTGGACCGAGCAACAGGTCCTCGTTGGCAGTGTTCATGTATTCTCTCTCTCCCGCCCAGTCTCCTTCTAGAGAAAGGTCTCTGGCTGTGTTGGTTGGTTTAGCGCGGTCTCCTGTGGACAGGTTTCCAGCCGAAGTCGCCTGTTCAGCACGGTCTCCTGCAAGCAGGTATCCGGCTACAGTCACCTGTTCAGCACGGTCTCCTGCAAGCAGGTATCCGGCTACAGTCACCTGTTCACCACAATCTCCTGTTGTGTGGTCTGTGGCTGGTGACCCCCCACTGTCTCCCTCCAAAAGAAGACCTTCGTTCTTGTGGTGGTTTCTCTCGTCACCCGAGTCTCCACCTAATGCCATACCGTTGTCCCTAGCGGAGATGGTGGTGGCAAGACGGTAGCAGCTGGTTTTCTCTGAGATTTCGGGGTATGGGGAGCTGCCCGGGAACCAGGGGAGTTAGCTGAAGCAAAAATCTCCCTGAGGACGAACTTTCTCATACTTTTGTTTTACAGCACGGAGCTCTTTCTCTCGTCTCTCAAGCTCCTTCGGTTCAGCCTCGCACCATCTACCTAGTGTGGCACACTGTTCTCTGAGGGCCCACAACTCTCCCTCAAAATCAGTCTGCTAGTCAACTGAGTTTCGGTTGGAAACTATCCGAACATTCTTATACATACAGCGGTCTTTCCTTGACTTGAAGGGACACTCGCTTTCAGCATGATACTTGCCATCACATATACGACATCGGCTTGGCCTGTCGCACTCACCCGCCATGTGCCCAAGTTTCTTACAATTATTGCATCTAACACGGGGGCAGGTTTTCACAAAGTGATCTGTTGAGCCACACTCATAGCAGCTGTCATTTCTTCTCCGGTATGAAGAGCCATGACGCTTTCCCCAATGACTATTCCTGTATGCATGGTCTTTGGAGCCATCTGAATCACTGCTAAGACTGTAACAGTGCCAGCGATAGCTTGTTCCATGGCTACCTTCACAGCTGCTAGAGCCATGCCTGTAGTTATTATGATGCCCATGGCGTTCTTGACTACTCTCACGGCTGCTAGAATCGCGTCTGTAGTCATCATAACACCCATTGCATCCTCGAGCCTTGTAACTATCACTACTATCTCTATTCTTTCGACGACAGTCTCGGACCTCTCGCCGTTCTACCTCACCAACCTCCTGTTTGACACACAGCTGTCCAGTAGCCCCCACGCTTGCAGCCTTCGAAGAGGTACTAGCCCCTGGGATTGGCTTTATGGCTTCCGGTGTCGCACTAGGTTGAGCAAAAGCAGGTCGATTAAAACTAGGCTCTGCCGTGAGCATATTTGAAGCCTCTTGCACTACCTTTCTGGTCCAGAGAAGGTTTCTAAACCTCTCCCAATCCAGATTATTTTGGGCCATCAAATCTCTACTCAATCTTGTGTTACGTAGTCCATTCACGGCAATGACCAAAGCAAAGCTCCTCCGTGAATCATCATTCATGCCAAAATCAAGCTGCCTACTAAGCCGCTCTACTCTAAGGAGAAAATCTCTGTCGTCTTCTCCTGCAAGTTGTTTCGCAGAAACAAACTTTTGGGTCTTGACGTAAACGTTCTCCTCTCTTTCATAATGCCCTCTCAGCAGGTCCCAAGCCTGGTTGAAAGTTGAGTCTGGGTTATTAGACTCAAATCCCAACGATCTTAGGGTTTCCCTACCCTCTTGGCCTATGGCTTTTAAGAGTGCTAGTAATTGAGCCCTAGGAGTGAAGTTGGGGACCACGACGGCCTCCCCCTCCACCGTAGCCTCACTATCCCCCATCTCAAAGTCCTTCATTTCAATACATAGGGTAAACTCTTCGCTAAACCTTTTCCAGCTACCGATTACATCAGTAGCCAAAATCTCTAGCGCAGGCAAGCTAGCAAAAATATTTGCACCCACCCTTCTTCTAGCCATTATTCTATATTAATTTGAAAGAATTAAATAGAATTCACTGAACAGAAATAATAACGGAACATTCAATTGAAATCCGTTCGTGTATCTATTGGTAGTCACCACACCTCAATGCACCTCGCCGAGCGTCTACACACTCCACAATTGTCCAACACAATTCAATATACTCACCTCGACTTATCACTGTATTATCGTATTAATTTAGCACCACACTATCGTATTAATCTATCACTACACTATCGTATCAACTTATTACTACACTATCAAATTACCATATCACTCCGCTATCGTATTAATTTACCACCACACTATCGTATCAACTTATCACTAAACTATCGTATTACTTCTCTCCTGAAAGTAAGCACTCGTGGTACCATGTGAACTAGAGCTACTCTAGTTCAGTGGGTTCTTTAACAAGTCGTTACTTATCAGGAGGCAAAACAAACACGTCCTAACTTACTGAGCTTCAAGCCGTAAGCGAGTCACTAGAAGATCCCTTCTCCCGGTCTCGCGCTTTTCTCCTTACCTCCGGTCAAGCCGGAGTTGTAGCGAGCCGATAATATCACAGATATGACTCCTACTCTAGTAAAGATTATTATTATTACCTTTGTACATACAGATGGATATGACTCCTACTATAGTAAATATTGTTATTACCTTTGTACATACGGATGGATATGACTCCTACTATGGTAAAGATTATTATTACTACCTTTGTACATACAAATGGATATGACTCCTACTACTATAGTAAATATTATTATTACTACCTTTGTACATACGAATGGATATGACTCCTACTATAGTAAAGATTATTATTACTACTTTTGTACATACAAATGGATATGACTCCTATTATAGTAAATATTATTATTATTACCTTTGTACATACGGATGGATATGACTCCTACTATAGTAAATATTATTATTACTACCTTTGCACATACAAATGGATATGACTCCTACTATAGTAAAGATTATTATTACTACCTTTGTACATACAAATGGATATGACTCCTACTATAGTAAAGATTATTATTATTACCTTTGTACATACAGATGGATATGACTCCTACTATAGTAAAGATTATTATTACTACTTTTGTACATACAAATGGATATGACTCATATTATAGTAAATATTATTATTATTACCTTTGTACATACAGATGGATATGACTCCTACTATAGTAAAGATTATTATTACTACTTTTGTTCACACAAATGGATATGACTCCTACTATAGCAAAGATTATTATTATTACCTTTTAACATACAGATGGTATGACTCCTACTATAGTAAATATTATTATTATTACCTTTGTACATACGAATGGATATGACTCCTACTCTAGTAAAGATTATTATTATTACCTTTGTACATACAGATGGATATGACTCCTACTATAGTAAATATTATTATTACCTTTGTACATACGGATGGATATGACTCCTACTATGGTAAAGATTATTATTACTACCTTTGTACATACAGATGGATATGACTCCTACTATAGTAAAGATTATTATTATTACTTTTGTACATACAAATGGATATGACTCCTACTATAGTAAAGATTATTATTATTACCTTTGTACATACAGATGGATATGACTCCTACTATAGTAAATATTATTATTATTACTTTTGTACATACAAATGGATATGACTCCTACTATAGTAAAGATTATTATTATTACCTTTGTACATACAGATGGATATGACTCCTACTATAGTAAAGATTATTATTACTACTTTTGTACATACAAATGGATATGACTCATATTATAGTAAATATCATTATTATTACCTTTGTACATACAGATGGATATGGCTCCTACTATAGTAAAGATTATTATTACTACTTTTGTACACACAAATGGATATGACTCCTACTATAGTAAAGATTATTATTACTACCCACGTACATACGGATGGATATGACTCCTACTATAGTAAAGATTATTATTACTACTTTTGTACACACAAATGGATATGACTCCTACTATAGTAAAGATTATCATTATTACCTTTTAACATACAGATGGATATGACTCCTACTATAGTAAAGATTATTATTATTACCTTTGTACATACGAATGGATATGACTCCTACTCTAGTAAAGATTATTATTATTACATTTGTACATACAGATGGATATGACTCCTACTATAGTAAATATTATTATTACCTTTGTACATACGGATGGATATGACTCCTACTATGGTAAAGATTATTATTACTACCTTTGTACATACGGATTGATATGACTCCTACTATAGTAAATATTATTATTACCTTTGTACATACAGATGGATATGGCTCCTACTATAGTAAAGATTATTACTACCTTTGTACATACAGATGGATATGGCTCCTACTATAGTAAAGATTATCATTACCTTTGTACATACAGATGGATTTGACTCCTACTATATTAAAGATTATTATTACTACCTTTGTACATACGGATGGATATGACTCCTACTATAGTAAAGATTATTATTACCTTTGTACATACAGATGGATTTGACTCCTACTATAGTTAAGATTATTATTACTACCTTTGTACATACATATGGATATGACTCCTACTATAGTAAAGATTATTATTACTACCTTTGAACATACAAATGGATATGACTCCTACTATAGTGAAGATTATTATTATTACGTTTGTACATACAGATGGATATGACTCCTACTATAGTAAATATTATTATTACTTTTGTACATACGGATGGATATGACTCCTACTATGGTAAAGATTATTATTACTACCTTTGTACATACGAATGGATATGACTCCTACTATAGTAAAGATTGATATTATTATTACCCTTGTACATACAAATGGATATAACTCCTACTATAGTAAAGATGATTATTACTACTTTTGTACATACAGATGGATATGACTCCTACTATAGTAAAGATTATTATTACTACCTTTGTACATACATATGGATATGGCTCCTACTATAGTAAAAATTATTATTACTACCTTTTTACATACGAATGGATATGACTCCTACAATAGTAAAGATTATTATTACTACCTTTGTACATACAAATTGATATGATTCCTATTATAGTAAATATTATTATTATTACCTTTGCACATACGGATAGATATGACTCCTACTATAGTAAAGATTATTATTATTACCTTTTAACATACAGATGGATATGACTCCTACTATAGTGAAGATTATTATTATTACCTTTGTACATACAGATGGATATGACTCCTACTATAGTAAATATTATTATTACTTTTGTACATACGGATGGATATGACTCCTACTATAGTGAAGATTATTATTATTACCTTTGTACATACAGATGGATATGACTCCTACTATAGTAAATATTATTATTACTTTTGTACATACGGTTGGATATGACTCCTACTATGGTAAAGATTATTATTACTACCTTTGTACATACGAATGGATATGACTCCTACTATAGTAAAGATTGATATTATTATTACCCTTGTACATACAAATGGATATAACTCCTACTATAGTAAAGATGATTATTACTACTTTTGTACATACAGATGGATATGACTCCTACTATAGTAAAGATTATTATTACTACCTTTGTACATACATATGGATATGGCTCCTACTATAGTAAAGATTATTATTACTACCTTTGTACATACGAATGGACATGACTCCTACAATAGTAAAGATTATTATTACTACCTTTGTACATACGGATGGATTTGACTCCTACTATAGTAAAGATTATTGTTATTGCCTTTGTACATACAGATGGATATGACTCCTACTATAGTGAAGATTATTATTACTACCTTTGTACATACAAATTGATATGACTCCTATTATAGTAAATATTATTATTATTACCTTTGTACATACAGATGGATATCACTCCTACTACTATAGTAAATATTCTTATTATTACCTTCGTACATACGGATTGATATGACTCCTACTATAGTAAAGATTATTATTACTACTTTTGTACATACAGATGGATATGACTCCTACTATAGTAAAGATTATTATCATTACCTTTTTACATACGGATGGATATGACTCTTACTATAGTAAATATTATTATTATTACCTTCGTACATACGGATTGATATGACTCCTACTATAGTAAAGATTATTATTACTACTTTTGTACATACAGATGGATATGACTCCTACAATAGTAAAGATTATTATTATTACCTTTTTACATACGGATGGATATGACTCCTACTATAGTAAAGATTATTGTTACTACCTTTGTACATACGGATGGATATGACTCCTACTATAGTAAAGATTATTGTTACTACCTTTTTACATACGGATGGATATGACTCTTACTATAGTAAAGATTATTATCACTACCTTTTTACATACGGATGGATATGACTCTTACTATAGTAAAGATTATTATTACTACCTTTGTACATACAGATGGATATGACTTCTACTATAGTAAAGATTATTGTTACTACCTTTGTACATACAGATGGATATGACTTCTACTATAGTAAAGATTATTGTTACTACCTTTGTACATACGGATGGATATGACTCCTACTATAGTAAAGATTATTATTACTACCCACGTACATACGGATGGATATGACTCCTACTATAGTAAATATTATTATTACCTTTGTACATACGGATGGATATGACTTCTACTATAGTAAAGATTATTATTATTACCTTGGTACATACAGATGGATATGACTCCTATTATAGTAAAGATTATTATTACCTTTGTACATACGGATGGATATGGCTCCTATTATAGTAAAGATTCTTATTATTCTTTTTGTACATACGGATGGATATGACTCCTACTATAGTAAAAATTATTATTACCACCCTTGTACATACGGATGGATATGACTCCTAATATAGTAAATATTATTATTACCACCCTTGTACATACGGATGGATATGACTCCTAATATAGTAAATATTATTATTACCTTTGTACATACGGATGGATATGACTTCTACTATAGTAAAGATTATTATTATTAATTTGGTACATACATATGGATATGCCTCCTATTATAGTAAAGATTATTATTACCTTGGTACATACGGATGGATTTGACTCCTACTATAGTAAAGATTATTGTTATTGCCTTTGTACATACAGATGGATATGACTCCTACTATAGTTAAGATTATTATTACTACCTTTGTACATACAAATAGATATGACTCCTATTATAGTAATGATTATTATTATTATTTGTTAAAAATGTTTGATTTGCTTACTGAAGTAATAATATTAAAGTAAGGACAACAAGATATTATTTTTATTGCCATTAGTATAACATCCAATTTTCAGCATGTTTATGGAGTCTGAATTTAGCATGGCAGACACAGTATGACCTGTTTTCTTATAATAGTTTATATAAATGAATAGGTTGATACCACAAAATACTTTGATGGGAACACTAAACAGATGAGATTCTATCTCTTTGAACGAAGTAAATCTCAGTCTGTTTTAGTTAGGCCAAACTTCCAGTATCATTTTTAACGATTGTCATGGTGAAAGAAAAATATAAATTGCGATAGCAGTCATTCAGTTACTATTTCTTTACACATTAAACTTTTCTTTAACTTTGAGAGAAGATAATTTCTTAAAAGCTGAATATTTTTAAAGAAAATCTTATTACCAGTATGTGAGTGATATCTGCAGTTGGCGCATAACTTAGTTACACGAGAGCAGGTACAAAATGTTTGGCTACTGTTCTACCCAAGTGAACTCAGATAAACGCAGGTGCTGTTTGCTATTTCCTAAAATAAATTATCAGAGGGTTTGTATTTAAAACTGTTTAGCCTATCTGTCGCATCGTATCTTAAAGTAAACAATTTTAAATTTTAGAGGTTTTGAAGTTCATAAGAATTATTTTTAGCTTTGGTTCTCCACAATCTGTTCCCTAGGCTAAATTACCTTGTTGGAAAAACCCATGGATATATAAACCTAGATTGGCCAATAGGGAAAAAGCCTGTTAGACATAAATAGCACGACGTATAACGTCATTGTATTGTACCTCATGCTTGACTGCACTGTTATTAACAATGGAGCGCATCAGGAGAAGATGACAAAATCACATTTATTTTTACATTAAAACCTTCTTGGATACAAAATCCAATAAACCCAAGTGATTATGTGATAATATCTGATAACCACCATAGATTAAAAGTATAAAAGCTATGAAATGTTGCAAACAAATCATGAGCCATCAGGGCCTTATTTGCCACCCTCTCCTATCTCTATTCTCTCTTTTCCCCTTTCCCAAAAAAGAAGTGAAAAGGGGAAAAGAGAGAAGGGGGAAAGGAGAGGGGGCAAATAGCCCACCCACCCGAAGCGCCAGACCCTGGCTAGGTGAATAGACTAGTATCAGGCTGAACTAAACATGACTAAATATGATGAGCCTGTGAAGTTTTGATTTGATCAGGGAAATGGAATCAATGGCTTTCTTAGCTAGAGCTGGAATGAGATCAAGGAATGCAGGGTCGTACCAGACTCAGGGTCAGCAATGAGGGCCAAGATCGGGTTGGACCAGGTTCGCACGGTGCACGATTTTTTGTTCATTTGAGTTTAAGAGATAGTTCTATTACAGCCTAATGTTGTTACATCAATAAACTAAGATAAAAGAAATCATTATCACACCAATCATTATATTTTGTGGCTTGGTTTACAGATGCAATCTACCATTTATGGCTAGACATTGGTGTATCAATGCTATTCAATAGGTGGTAGATTAATGGCATGATTTGGCTAGTTTTTTTTTACAGATTTTATTTTCAACTGCTATTATAATCAACAAGAGATTAGTTAAGAATTACTTTACAAATATAGAAGTAGATAACCCAGCATAGTGGAAAGCAAAAATCCATCACTTCCCTAAAACTTCTGGTTATAGTGAAAGAAACTAAAAAATAAAAAAAATTTGCTGGATTGAAGGTTCTTAGGCGCGCTTTTAAGTTCCTCAGGATGCCCTCATTGTAAATGCCTCAATAGTGTTGAGGTGGACTCTTCTTTGTAGCTTAAAGGTTGACTTGCAACAAAATTCACATTACAGTTATTTGGTATGGAAAGATTCACCATGTCTTACTCTGTTGTGTTGTAGATGCCAAATATGTGAAAATGTGATTACAAGCTCTTAAAAGCTCAAAAATGAAAAGCCGCCGTAGATTGGAATATGTTTATTTATCTGACGTAGTCATTACAGTTTGGTTATCGTCTTGTCACGTGATGTTCTGACGTAAATTGAAAAGCCAATAAAAAGCTCAATATAAAACTTATCGTAGCACTAGTCTATGACAAACACTTCGGGTTTTACCGATTACCTCGTATCAAATATAGATGCTCGCTACTTTACAGTTTTGTTTTGGCATTATTCAATCGTGAAGTCGTAATCTGATCATGTGACCCAATACTTCAAAAATAGTTTTTGCAGCACTTTTCGATTATCACAGGTGACCAACAGGCTCGTCATAATTGTTAGACAATGATATGTACTCCTTCGAGCTAAGGTTAAAAAGTCTAACGATTTTTTATGGTAAGTTGTAGGATATCAGTGGTAAAAGTGACAGCATTACAATGACGATAAAACAGGTGCGTAAGAACAATAGACATGGTTTCATTGAATGTGTGAAGTATATTTGTGAAAATATTTCAATGAATGAGGTTGCATGAAAGTGTAAACAGAAACCATCCTGTAAAAACTACAGCCAATTTAAGCCGTTTTGGAAAGCGAATCCAAACTACGGCGGTCTCATGTGGCTGCGATTACCTGTTCGTTTTTTAGCTTTTAAGAGCTTGTAATCACATTCCCATATATTTCACACCTACAACACAACAGAGTAAGACATGGTGAATCTTATGATACCAAATAACTGTAATGTGAATTTTGTTGGAAGTCAACCTTTAACTTGCTTTTGCATATTGTACAAATAACTTGGTATTTTCCTTTCGTGACTGGCTTCTTCATGAACTTTCAGACCACCGACATGTTCATAATTTTTCGCCAAAACACGTTGTGAAACCTATAGTTCAAAGATTATGGTCGCAGATGTAAAAATATAGTTTTGATTCACCTTGTTTTATTTTGCCTGGTCCATGCGCTCTAGAACTATATGCGACTCCATTTCAATCGCACTAAAAAGCGATATACAACCGCTGTTGTTTAGCCATAAACCTACCTGTGTCATTGTATAGGAAGACCTGACGGTCAGGTGGCCTGACCCGGGCACTTCTGACCCGGAGTGTCAAGACCAGACGAGCTACCCGTGCCAGCTCTATTCTTAGCTTCATAATGCGCCCTAATCGAAATATATCTTTTTGCTATCTCACGAGCTAGGCTACTAGCTTGATGATTACACTTAAACAATAGCATGATGTTGAATCTCAGCAACTTCTCCATGGTGGCAAATAGTGCTAGCCTGGGAAAGTTTTTCACCAATCCAGCACTACTAAGCAACACTCTCGACGCTTTCTCACTGTGGTTGCAAACCTCAACCACCACAGGCAAAAACAAAGTCAAGCCACCACGATTCTTAATTGTGATTAGGGAATTCGTTGCTTGGTTTACATCATAGTTAGTAACATCCACGATGTTAGTGAAACAATCATTACACTTCAGTTTTGGTGACTTAGCCAGCTACATAGCCAGCTGTAAAATAATCATTCTGTCTCATTTTTGACTTACAATGTACTTGCATACTCATCATATTTAGTCATGTTTAGTTCAGCAAGATTTTAGTCTATTTACCTAGCCAGGGTCTGGTTCTTTGAGTGGGTGGGCTATTTGACCCACCTCTCTATTCCTCCTTCTCTCTTTTCCCCTTTTCAACTCTTCTTTGGAGAAGGGGAAAAGAGAGAATGGGGATAGGAGAGGGTGGCAAATAAAGCCTTGATGGCTCACGATTTGTGTGCAATGATTCAAAGCCTTTTTAGTTTTAATCTACGGTGATTATCATATATTATCACGTAATTGCTTTAGTTTAATGGATTATGTATCCAAGAAGGTTTTTATGTGAAAATAAATGTGACTTTGTCAATTTCTCCTGATGAACTCCATTGTTAATAACAGTGCAGTCAAGCATGAGAAACAATACAATGACATTACGTCATGCTATTTAAATCTGACAAGGCAACTGATGGGAATAGCTATTATTGGCCGATCTAGGTTTATATATCTATGAAAACACCAGATTTGTTTGACAGCAATATCAACTTTTAATAACAATAAAAATAATTTTCAAATCTCAAGAGTAGGCAGCTAAAAATAACTTTAAGGGTTTTATGACAGTAAACCTTGATGACAGCATCACTAGCAATTTAAATTGAAACCACAAGATTAAAATGTCTGAACATTAACATTCCTATTGAAAATTCTATATTATTTTTTGAGACAAAATGTTTTTTATTACTGAAGCAATGACACTGATAGAAACAACCAAAATTATTTTGTTTTATTGCTATTTGAAATCTGCAATCATATTTTCACCATTATTTAGAGAGTGTAATTTTCACATGACAGACATAATACGGATCTTTTTTTTCATATCATCTTATTTTAGGTTTGACAAACTACAAAGACTAAAGGTTCTTAAGATCACAGCTTTTTGGAGTGAATCATATCGTCTTCAATTAGTTCCTGAGGTTGTGACTGAATTGATTGAATTAGAAGAACTAGACTTGTCATACAACAACATCAAACAACTCCCAGACAGGTAAGAAATAAGAGCTTCACTTCTAAAGAGCAACTCACCTGATACTTGCTATGTTTTAAAACTTTTGTGGTTGAACAGAGCCAAAAGCAGTAAAGGATTTTTATTAGTACGAAGCCTGTATCTTAGTGGTGGTAACCACAAGCACTCCGTTTTGTTAATGAATAATAAAGGTGAAAGATTTCACTGTATTCAAATTGCTGATGAAAGCCTTCACCCGAGGCCATGCACTGTGACCCAGTTTTTTAATTCTAAACTGAAGTCAACTCATCTGATATACAAAAGATATCTAACATCTGTTAGTAGTTATGGAAACTATTTTTTAAATAAAGTGTTAATATAACGTGGTGTAATGTATCAAACACCAATGGCAGCAACAAGAACAGACTGGTTAAATTTTTTAACCTTCTAAACACAAAAGCACAGGCTGAAATATTTATTTTCTGTTTTTTTTTATTACAGAAAACATTGATGACAGCATCATTGGTTACTTCAACAAAAACCAGACAATTAAAAAGTTTATATCAACATTCCTATTCTAAGGCCTAAACATATTATTACTTAGACATTGCCATGAGAGATACATACAATAATTCTGATGAGCCAGTGAGCAGTTAATTTGCTGAGTGATTAGAGTGCCAGTCTAACATGATGAAAGTTGTGAGTTTAAATCCTACACAATGTAATCTTTCCTGCTATCAACTGTGACTTTGCACCTACATGTATAGATGGATATGGCTCTTAGTATAGTAAATTTTATTAATATTTGTTAAAAGTGTTTGATTTATTTGCTGAAGTAATAATATTAAAGTGATGACAATAAGCTATTTTTATGGTCATTTGTATAAGATAATCACAATTTTAGCATGTTTATAGAGTCTGAATATAAAATTGCAGACATAATATGACATGTTTTTAAATAATTTATTTAAATAAATATGTTGCTGACATAAAATACTTTGATCGTGATACCAAACAGATTAAATTCTTTCTCTTCAAATGAAATGAATCTCAGTCTGCTTTTATTAAGTCAAATTTTCAGTATTATTTTCAACTATTGTTTTGCTTGCAGAAAATTTTAATTTGCAATAGCAGTAACTCAGTTGCTATTTCTTTACACATTAAAAAAACTTACTCATCATTAAAAGCAGAGAATTTTCTTTAAGCTGATCATTAAATAATAATATCTAATCGCCAATATGTGAGTGATACCTATAGTTGATGCAGAAGCTAGTTACATGGGGGCAGGTAGAACACTTTTAACTTTTGTTCTATTCAAGTGAACTTGAGAATGCCCAGGTAACTGATAGCTTTTGTCTAAAACAGATAACCAGTTGAGCCGTAATAAAAATTGTTGATTTAACTTGTGTCTTCTTGTCTCTGGTCGAAAAAATTACAAAATCTAAAGGTTCGGAAACTCATAGGAAATTTTTTTAGCTTTGGTTATCCACAATCTGTTCCTGAGACAATGGTTAAATTGCCTTCAATGGAAAAACTAAACTTGTCTAATAACCATATCACTTTTAATAACAACAATAATATCTTTTGCATCACAAGAATAAAGGTATAAATATTATTTTTTTGATTCTTGATAGTAAACATTGATGACAGCATCATTAGTGATTTTAACTAAAACCAGAAGATTAAAATGTCTGACCATTAACATTCCTATTGCAAAGTATTATATTAATATTTGGGATGAAATGTTTGTTTATAACAATGGCAGTGAGAGTAACAAAAAGTTTTTTCTGTTTCATTGTCATTTAAAGAGTTTAATTGTCGCATGGTAGACATAAGATGGATCTTTTTCCATCCAATCTTTTTTTAGGATTGACAAACTACAAAGACTAAAGGTTTCGAAGATCACAGGAAATCTTAGCGAACCTGGTCTTCTTCACTCAGTGCCCGAGGTAGTAACTAAACTGACTTCATTAGAAGAACTAGACTTGTCATACAACGAGATCAATGAGCTCCCAGATAGGTAAGAAATTAGAGCTTCACTTGTAAGGGGCAAATTTACTGATTCTGATACTGTACTTGTAATGTGTTAAAACTTTTGGGGTTGAACAGAGCTGAAAGCAATATAGAACTTTTATTAGTGCAATACCTGCACCTTATTGTTTGTAACCCCAAGCACTCTGTTTTGTCAATGATTATTAAAAATGAAATTTTCACACTATTCAAACCTTATTTGGAAGCAGTTCTGAGTAATTAACATTCAAATAAATCTTTCAAAACTCACAGATGCACAATTTGTATTTGTAACACATAAATTATATTCTTAACTAGAATACTCATTTTAGTTCAGCAATAGAGTATCATAAGGCAAGTGTAGCAATAGTTTGGTAACAAAGCTATATTGATTTTGCAAAACAGCAGAAAGTGCAAAAACTGTTTTTTGTTTGAAAAAACTGCTAAACCTTAAACAAAATATGTGGCAGTTGACCAAAAGCGGCAATGAGCAAAATCTTTAAAGCTATATTTGAAGGATTTATGTAAAAAAATGTTTTTGTTGTTGTTTTTCACTAAACTTAATAAGATTATCCTTTAACCATTTTTAACTGCCCTTTATTTATGTTTTGCTAGGGAAATACAACTATAAATCTTTTAAAGACTTATTTTTAGTTTTTTTCTAAATTCTATGTAAAAATATTATTGAAGTGCATTTAAATTTAACAATAACTGCTAATGACCGCCTTTATCAGAGGTCATGGTCGGTATATATGCTTCTTATGAAAGCAAACTACACAAGTCATACTGACCCAGACTCGGTCAGAGCTAAGTCGAGCCAAGCTGAGCCAAGCTAAGCCAAGCCGAGTCTAGCTAGGCAGAGCGGGAGACGGGGCGTTCCACCATATAAAAGCAAGCGCCTTGATCAAAAGGCAGAGCTGTTCTGTGCCTGTTCATTACACGTTTCATGCTTTTTATTGTAGCCCTTTATGAACAAAGTAGACAAATATATGGATAAACTCTTGCACTGAGTCTTGTACTTGTGGAGCAGTAACGGTAGCGCATAAAACTTTTACACTGGTGAAAGCATGTGAGATAAGGCAATCCCCAACAGGCTCCACTTCAAGGCTCATACTGGAAGGACTTTCTGCTGCCTTCAAACTGGCAGTAGAAACAAACCCAGAGAAACGAGGTAAGTCCTGCCTGTAAAAGGGCAGTACGAAACTCACATGACAACCCGGAAAGAGAGGGACAGTAGAAGAACTGCCATACAAGTGGCAAAAGTCTACAGGGAAACCATTGCTAACTAAGCTGCTTTTTAAAGCAGCGGCCGGCAGGCGAGAAGGAACAGTAGAAGAACTGCTATAGAAGTGGCAGAAATCTGCTTGGAGACCCTTTGCTAAACAAATGGCTAGCAGAAGGGAAGGGAGCACCGACTCAAGCTTCAACCAATTGATCGAGGCTCTTGAACGGGTATTTCTAATGCCACAACCTCAAAAACTGCACGGCAATTTAACACCCACCAAAACATGAAAAAAGGGGACGTGGAGTACTTCATTGCTCGCTTCCTGAAAGTGGCCGACGCCAATCGCTGGATAGAAAATGCAACTCTGCTACACCTCAGAGAGGCGCTGAGCAAACAGGTCAAAGACTGTGGATGGGCCGACAGCCCGGAGGCCATGTTCAGCGCTCTTCAAACAAAGTTTAGGCTATCCACTAGGCAGGAATTAGGCCGGCTCAATGCCCTCACATGAGGCAAAAAACGTCACTCCAAGAGCACACTATGGAAACGGAAATGCTGGTATGGAAACCTCCCAAACCCTCATAAAAACAAAATGACCATGGAGGCGTTCTGCAGCACAATGGGATACCCTATTCTGTAATGACACCTCTTGGAGGTACCAACACAAATGCTAGCAAATGCCGTGTAGGCCGGGATTGACTACCTCTAAATACTGGGGAAAGAGGGCAAACCTGCTGCTATTCTGTGCGAGCGGTAGAAGGCCTCGCTAACCGAGTGAACTCGGCCAAGACCGAAAATATTGGCCAATTAGCAAGGTTGGTCCATTCTCTCACGGTAAAGGTTGAGCAACTATAGGAGTGAGTTCAATCTCGAGAGGAAAGGAAGAGCCCACAGACCACCCTTTGCTGGGGATGTGATGGACGGGGGCACATCTGCTAGAACTGCCTCCGTCACTAAAAACCAGCTTTAGGAAACGAAAGAAGGCCACCGCAGTAGCTCTGGCTGCTGACTGTGCTAAGGCCAAAAATTTACAGAAACCTGACAAAGTCACCCGGGACCCAGGAAACACTGACAGATGGTTTTGCCCAGCAAGGACTGGGCTGAGAAAGTTTTGTGCACCGGACGAACCTGCGGAGACACGAAACTACTATCAGTCTTTGATCGAGGCTAGCCTCAACCCTTTCCCGGTCTCGGACAACGCCTACACCCCTTCGTCTGAACGACAGAGACGTAATAGAAAATGTAGACGAGTGACCACCAAATCCTTCCCGCCCTAGACACCAAAAACTATCGAAGCCATCCCTACGGGATGAGACCGCCGGAAGCCTGCCTTAAAAGATGAGGGGCTGACACCTTCCCAGCCTCAGGAGCAGCACACGATGAACCTCAGGTCGACCCTAGAAATCGGGCGACCTTGCGAACTAACCTTGCCCAGTTACAAAGGGAGGGAGACGAAACCCCCTTGAAGGGCTCCCTGGAAGACCTGACCATGGCACAAGCCCTCAGCCGACTACATTCAACTAGTTACTGCCTTCTCGGAAAAGTGGAGGGTTGGCACTTACAGTTTTTTTTACAAAATAAGGGTTGCAACACCAACTTGTTGAACAAGAAAGTGTTTGACCGACTGCCAGGAGCTGTGCGAGAACGATTTGAGGAAAGCAATAGTGATGGTCTGTTAGCTGATGGGACTAGACTTCCGTTCTATGGAGTTATTTGGCTGCCAATTTGACTAAGGAAGCTTAAGACGGAATAGGTATTTGTGGTCAGCCGACTAATTGCAGATGCCATCGTGGGCAAGCTATTTTTAATGGCGCACCAATGTTCCATAGAATTTGAGTAGCCAGTGGTCCAAGTGGACGAAAAGCCACTAATGTTGACCGACAGACACGGACGGCTGCTCCAAAGCAAGGTGCAAATAATCAGGGAGGTCGTGGTACCAGCTCGGACAAAGATGACACTGAACTTCCGTATCACCACTCAGAACTATTGTCCAATGGGAGTGATTGAGTGGTTCTTCAATGGACCCCAGGTGGCAAGCGACTTGAATCAGCCTTGCCCAAAGGCGGGTAATAGCCAGATGTCTGAACTCTATAGGACAGCTGCTGACTCCCAAGTCTGGTACTACCATTGGCGTGTATACCGGGGTAGACACTCCAAGCAGTTCAAGCTCCGTGTTGGTTCAGCAGTGAAACAGTGAAACTTGGTCGCATGATAATTGATTGTAACTTAGTTGAGTATCAAAATTAATTAAGCAAGTCAAGTATCAAAGGCCCTTTAATTTCTAGCAGCTTACCGATTTAAGCTTGAATCTTGTCAAATACTCACTATTTAAAATAAATAGGCGATTATTGTTGAAAGTACTAATACTCATTACCTGCTAAAATTCTTAATTTATAATATGGTAAACTTCGTAATGTGAATAAAATTAATTACAATAATTAGTTTGAGATTACAATTTTATAGAAAAGGTTTTGCAGTTGATTCAAAGTTTTTCTGTCTATCACATTTCAGCAGAAACTGGTTCCAAAATGAATGCAAAAAAATGTGGAATTACATAATTTTTCATGTTTTCTCAATTTGTTTTATCAGTTTATTTCTTTAATTTTATTTTTATATAATATTTCAAAGTAGTTTCAATTACTGATAGAAAAATTGAAATTACTGTTGCTGATAGAAAAATTTAAACCATAACTATTTGTGAGAGCTTCAGCTGAGATGTTGGTGTGTGATTACCTGAATTACCTCAGTTTTTATGGAACATTATAGAATTTTCAGATAACATGGAAATTATAAAATAAAACTTGTATTAAGCTAGCACAAAGTAGTAAATGATAACAGATATGTATGATGAGCAACCTATAATATGTATGACAAGCAACACATAATATGTATGTTGAGCAACATACAAAATGTATGATGAAAAGATATATGTGTAATATGTATGATGAGCAACATAAAAGAAGTATGATGAGTAACATATATTACGTATGATGGTAACGTATAATATGTATGATGATTAACATATAATTTGTATGATGAGCAAAATATAATATGTATGATGAGTAACATAAAGTATGTATGATAAGTAACATATAATATGTATGATGAGTAATATATAATATGTATGATGAGTAACATATACTATGTATGTTGAGTAGCATATAAAATGTATGATGAGTAACATATAATATGTATGATAAGCAACATATAATATTTGTGATGAGCAACATATAATATGTATGATGAGCACCATATAATTTGTATGATGATTAACATATAATTTGTATGATGAGCAAAATATAATATGTATGATGAGTAACATAAAGTATGCATGATGAGCACCATATAATATGTATGATGAGTAACATATAATATGTATGACGAACAACATATAATTTGAATGATGAGTAGAGTATAATATGTATGATGAGTGATATATAATATGTATGAAGAACAACATATAATTTGAATAATGAGCAAAATGTAATTTGTATGATGATTACGATATAATATGTACAATGAGCAATACATAATATGCATGATAAACAACATATAATATGTATGATGAGTAACATGTAATATGTATGGCATGCAAAATATAATATATATAATGAGTAACATATAATATGTATGATGAGTAACATATAATATGTATGATGAGTAACATATAGTATGTATGATAAGCAACATATTAATATATATGATGAGACACATAAAATATGTATGATGAGTAACATATTATATGTATGAAGAATAACATATACTATGTATGAAGAGAAACATTCAATATTGTGGAGGACGGGACTATACTAAACCATATGTTTGTGTTTGAGACCACATTATGCCTAGTCACTTATGTATATTTCTTAACCGGTTATATAATACCCTGGTAAAACTGTTATATAATACTACATTTTTGGGCCTGCTTCACAGGCCTGCTAGCACACCATTATGCCTATTGTCTGGGCCTGCCTCACAGGCCTGATGTGAAACAATGAATGTTATATAATTGTAGGCGGAGCAAATAGTATAAAAGGAGAAGGCATAAGCCAACTCTTTGGGATTCTGCTAACGGATTTTATACTGTCAAGACGAAGTTATACATGTGCTGATATACGCTAAATACACTATACTTATTCTTATAAACTGCCTACGTTTGATGCCTGCCTGGTTGGCATAAGGAGGATCCTTCCGCCAGAACTGCTCTGGCTTCGAAACACGAACTGCTTGGGGGAGACACCTAAGGAAGGCTAGGGGTGGGCTACGTTACGATCGGACCTGATCAGAAATGTGATAGCATTGGAGATCAGGCCCTCCAGTAAGTAGTCGGGACCTAAACTAGCCAAGATATGGTTTCAGAGAGCAGGCCGTGTTAGCCTTCCAAGTGAGCCTGAACTGCGGATACCCAGCCGCGGCCTGACCCGACCACGAGGTGTGTCAGGCAGGCTGACGAGGGGAAGGCCCAGTGTTCAGACTGCACTGCCTTGCTAGGAAAAGTAAAGCTGGCTCAGCTACCGGGGCCAGACCTTTACACTGGTGGCAGCAGTGGGATTAATTCAATCCACAAAAGATAACTAGCAAGGCACGATCATGGAAAGACGCACTCGTAGCGCGGAATGACTGGGAGTCCCCCAAAGGGAAGGACTAGAGGGTCTAGAGCAATTAATGAATGTGCTAGAGAGGATGCTTGTGAACCAAGAGGCACAAAGGAATCCGGAGCCACCAGTACCCAGAGAGACATTCAAGGCTCCTGAGTACGATGGGAACGGTGATGTGGAGGCCTTCATAAGGCAGTTCAATGATGTGGCTGTCGCCAATGACTGGGGAGCCAGATCCGCCCTATTACACATTCGAGGAAGGCTGAAAGAACAGGCCAAGGAATGTGAGCATGGACATACACTACAGGCGGTGTTCAACACCCTCTGGGCAAAGTTCGGCATGACCCCCAAGGAGGCAAGGTCGGAACTGCAGGGCCTGAGGAAGGAAACCCACACTAGGTTATTCAAGCATGCTGCTCATATAGAAAGACTTACGAGCATTGCGTTCGAGGAGTTGTCCGATCGAATGAGGGAGGAGATGGCAGTGGATACCTTCTGCGGGTCCTTGGGTAACATATACCTACAAAGACACCTTTTGGCAGTACCCACCCCCACCCTGGAGGCCGCCGTGAGAGCAGGGAATGAGTACCTACAGATACGGCCCGAGAGGACCATTCGACAGAACCATCCAGCGAGATCCGGGGTAAGGGCAGTCCAGCCGGACGAGCTCGAGCAGACCATGGAGGAGCAGGCGGAGGTAGAGCAGGCCGTAGTAGTCCGTGCTGCCCCTGACTCGTTGGGTCTACTCCTGACCACGATGGAGGATCTAAAAAAGGAAATGGCCGATCTGAAAAGACAAGTCGGTCACTCACAAGGTCCCCCACAGCAAGTGACTCAGAAAAAAGGAGTAGGGAGATGCTGGGGGTGTGATCAGGCAGGTCACTGGAGGAGGAACTGCCCCAAGAACCAACCCAGTAGCCGCACCACCCAGGGACAGAACCAGGGTAACGCCTACCGCCCGCAGCAATAGGGCAACCTGCTGGCTGCAATAGGGCGCCTAGAACCAATAATTACAAAAAGGTGAGAGGGGCAGGCCAAAGGAAGGCGGAGGTGGACCCGGAAGGCTGGATCTACCTCGTGAATTTGGTACCTATCACGCAGAGGCCTCCGGTAGGGAAGGTTCCCACCTACAACCACTACCAGAGCTTAGAAGGCCTAGACAAAGAGGACATGGAGATGGATCCTCGAGTATCGCGCAGGAGGCCCGACAGGCCCAGAGGCGGTATGTCCCCAAACCCAAAGGCAAGCTAGACAAAAAGCGACATCAGGAAATGTCGGTAGTCTAGAGGAAGGTACAATCGGGAAAAACTACTCTAAGAGATCTGGACCGCGAGGGTCGGGACCGAGAGCCGATCCAGCACCAGCTGGAGCTCTCGAGAGACCTAAACGCATCTCGGGAAATAAGGAGAAGTTAATCTCGAGCGAACGCTTCCAGGAACCAGGACGACCTAGGTCGGGGAAAAAGGCCCAGCCAGTGCTGATCCTTCCCAGAGATTTGGACAGGGTAGATTGGCAGCGAGAGCCAGTTCATCCGGAGCTGAGCTTCTCCAGAGATCTATACCCTCCAGATCGGGAGTGGAAGAGGAACCAGCTATGGTGGAGCAATTCCAGAGACCAGGGGGTTGCAGATCCAGGAACGGGCGGGGCTGGGATCGAGCCTACTGCCCCCCAGGATCAGGAGTAGAGGAAGGACGGGAGTCGAACCAAGTCGACCCGTTCCGGGGTGGAGACCCAGGCCAACGCCTGTGTCCGGTGTCGGGTCTGACAGGCCGGTACGGGGAGAGCACAAGGCCAGCTGCTCCCGAGGAAAGCCTGGCGGACCAGCTCAATGAGAGTCCACCACCGGACAGGCCTCGGCATCTGCCATGAAAAAGATATTCCAAAGGGGCGCCTAACGACACCTGCGAAAGGAATGAGTTACCAAAAATCGGAGCCTTGGAAAAGCCCCACAAATCTAGCTACTTCTTGCCCGGGAAAATGGAGAGACAGGACCTGCTCTTTCTCATATATACGGGCTGCAATACGAACCTGTTGTCAAAGAAGGTGTTCGACCAAATGCCAGCCCGGATTAGAGATCAACTGGAGGAAAATGACCGATACGGTCTGATGGCAGACGGGAGTAAGCTCCAATTCTACGGACTAATCTGACTAACCGAGAGAGTCCGCGAAGTACCGATCGAGGAGAACTTCATTGTGAGCCAAATCAGCGAGGATGCCATCCTGGGGATGCCCTTCCTGATCTCACACCGATGCCACATGGACTTTGACCAACCCGTCATCTCCATCGGGAACAGAAGACTCTCCTGTACTACTAAATACGGCAGACTGATGGTGTCGAAGGTACACACCTGGAAGAAGGTCACCATTCCACCATTGTCTGAAGTAACGGTGGCGGGAAGGATATCACCCCGAAATTATGTACCCGTAGGCATAATAGAGGGAGCTGACCCGCACCTTCCGGTGGCACGTAGCCTGAATCAGCCCGGAGACCTGGGCGATGTGGCCGTGCAATGCCTAAATCCGGGTAACCACCCCATCGAATTGGTGGCTGGACAAGTGATAGGCTTGTACACTGCCATCAGGGCAGAGGATGTGCAGGCCGAACCCTGGACAGAACCAAAAGACTTCAACACCGAAGTAACTAGAGTAGGGTGTACAGCTGTATTCGCTGGGAATCGATCAGGCCGTCCGAGGTTGCTCGCACGACCAGGAAAGGCGGTAGTTGGCCGCCCTGCTGGCTAAATACCAGAATGTCTTTAGGAAGTAAAACACAGTATACCGCTTATAGAAGGAGCCAGGCCCATTAGACAACCTCCCCAAAGGTTGGGCCCCTCAAGGAGGCAGAGGCGGACAGACAGGTGACCGACCTATTGGAAAAGGGCCTGATCGAACCTGCAAATGGGGCCTGGAGCTCACCAGTGGTGATGGTTCGGAAGAAGGACGGCGGGTGGCGGTTCTGCGTGGACTACCGGCAACTAAATGCCATCACACAACAGGACGCCTATCCAATCCCAAGAATCGATGAGAGCCTGGACGCCCTGGCAGGAAGTCGATTCTTTAGCACACTAGACCTGACCAGCGGATACTGGCAAGTGCCAATAGACCAGGAAGCCCAGGAAAGATCTGCTTTCACCACCCGAAGTGGGCTATGGAAGTGGAAAGTGCTGCCGTTCAGACTAACATCGGCTCCCGCCACCTTTCAGAGGTTGATGGAATCTGTGTTGCAAGGACTCCACTGGAAGACTCTCTTGCTCTACCTGGACGACATTATCGTCATCGCCCCCGACTTTGAAACACACCTGGCTCGCCTAGAAGAAGTCTTCCGGAGGCTGGCAACGGCCAGGTTGAAGCTAAAGCCCTCGAAGTATGAACTCCTCCAGGAGAAGGTGAAATATCTCGGGCATGTGGTGAGCCCGCAAGGAGTATCCACTGACCCAAAGAAGATCAAGGCGGTGGCAGAATGGCAAGTCCCACAGAATGTGAAACAGGTACAAGCATTTTAGGGACGACTGGATACTATCGGCAGTATCTGAAGGACTATGCCACTACCGCCAAGCCACTCACTGTTCTGACAGGAAAAGGGAAAACCTGGCAGTGGGGCAACGAGGAGCAAGCGGCATTCGAGACACTTCGACGGGCGTTGGTCACGGCACCGGTCTTGGGTTATCCCAACCCCGGGAACCAGTATATCTTGGATACCGATGCTAGTAACGTGGGAGTGGGGGCGGTGTTGTCTCAGAACCAGAATGGTAGGGAGACAGTAGTAACGTACTACAGTAAAACACTCAGCCCCGCAGAACAGAATTACTGTGTCACCCGTAAAGAACTTTTAGCGGTGGTAAAGGCCGTAAAACACTTTCGACCTTATTTATATGGACAGCGCTTCCTACTCCGAACAGACCATGCCTTTTTGAGATGGTTGTGCCGACGAAGGGAACCGTCGGCTCAGGTGGCCCGGTGGTTGGAGATCCTGTCGGAGTTCACCTATCAACTGGAACACCGACCCGGGGCCAAACACGGGAACGCCGACGGTTTGAGTCGGCAAGCCTGCCCGGAGGACTGCCGGCAATGCACCCGCATAGAAGAGAGAGACGGAGGTCCAAGTAAGCAGGCTATGATGAAGGAAGACCCTAACAAGGTGGCCGCCATCAAATTGCCCGGAGAGCGGAACTTCTGTCAATTGGTACAAAGCCAGATGGAAGGGAACCAGGCCGTGGCCCGAATGTACTGGGCTGTAAAAAATGACCAGGAATTGACGGAGGAAGAACTGACATTGGAGAACAATGAGCTCCGAATCTTACACAGAAGGCGAGAAGCCATGCGGCTATCAACCAACGGTGTCCTGGAGATCCGGCTAATAACGAACGGCCACTCTCAATGGTGTACCCTATGCCCCCGAGCAGACTGAAACGGGGTGATCTGGGAAACTCATCGGCTGGCCCATGCAGGGGTGCACAAGACAATGAAGAGAGTCCTACTAAATTGGTACAGGCCAGGCCTAAGTGCAGACATATGTCGCCTGATCAAGACGTGCGAGGTCTGCCAGGTAGCCAAGACCGGGGTGAACCACGCCACCAAGAGCCGGCACCGACTCTACGCCGGGCAACTTTGGCAGAAGTTGGCAGTGGATCTGGTGGGACCAATGCCAGAGACTGAGAAGGGGAACAAGTGGATTCTCTTGATCAGTAATCACTTCTCAAGATGGCAGGACGCCATAGCCATTCCGGATGCAACTGCCCCGGTAGTGGCCACGACCCTGGATGAGAGGGTATTCTGCTACTTCGGCCTGCCGGAGGAGTTGCATTCGGACCAAGGAGCCCAGTTTGAATCTAAACTCATGAGCGAGTTGTGCAGGTTATGGAATGTAACCAAGACACGGACTACCCCATACCATCCTCAAGGAAATGAAATCATAGAGCGAAACAACCGTAGCCTGGGAGACTCATTGAGGGCACTACTTCTCCGCCGAGAACCAACATAATGGGACCTGTTGTTACCCCAAATCATGAGGGCGTTTCGGGGCACACCTCACTTCGCCACCAGAGAAACTGCGAACTTCATGATGATGGGCAGGGAGCTGCGTCTGCCCGACCAGCTCTCTGAACCAGTAGCCACGGACAACCAAGCCATTCAGCCCTACGTGTTGGAGTTGGCCGGTCGGCTAGAAGAAACTCACGAGATTCTCCGGGAGCGCCAGATGAAAGTAAGGGTAGAGAATGAGGAAGAGCCGCCCCTGTTTGAAGAGGGAGATCTGGTGTTGTTGGTGAATAAGCGGCGAAGGAGGGGTGAAAACCCCAAACTCCAACCCAAATACGTGGGGCCGTACACGGTCACCAAGCGTTACTCTAATAATACCTATCAAGTAGAACGGCAGGGTCAGGTATCCTTTCAGAACGAGGAACGCCTGAAGCCCTATGTTGCATGCCCAGAAGCAGATGGTAGGGCCCCGGCCACCAGGGAGCCGGCTCGGCGCCACAACATGAGAGGAGCTACCGGCAATAGGAGAAGAAGTAGAGAAGAACCGATCGAGTTGTTGCCTACCCTGGAGTTCCACCTGAGGGAACCCGCTTTCCAACCAGCCCTGCGGCCTAGGGACAGGGACCCTCTTCTCGCACCCAGTAAGGGGGAAACATTCCGGAGGCGACTACTGGAAGCTCTGACGGAGGAAGAGCATCCCCTTCCCGTGGATAGCAGTATTGAGGAGGAGCCCGTCAATGCGCCAGGACGCACAGACCCCTCGGAGTTAGAACAAAATGACCTGGGAGCCGAGTCCGATCCCATTGCCCCCCTCGATCTTCACAGACCGGGTGGACAGGGAGAGGAAACGACTATAGAACCACAGGCCCATACAGAGACTGAACAGGCAGAACCGACCCCTACCATGAACTCTAGACCGGTTCCGACCGGGGGAGAGACGCAGGTGGAGGCGGAGCCCACTGGAACCGACAGACCCGTGGAGTTGAGAAGAGATGGGAGGCCCCGAAGAACCACGGGACCACCCATCCGGTATGGGCAGGCGGTGTGTCACCAGGTCGAACCCGAGAAGAAAGATGAAGAACAGTGCCGATACTCGGAAGAGATTAGAAATACACAGGAAAACAGAGAAAGGTACGAGATACTGAGAGCAAGAGTGGAGGACATCGAAAAGCTTCTCGAAGGGGGGAGCGTTAGCCTCGACGAAGAAGGGGAATTACAGTACCGAGCGTTGAGGGACTCCATGGAAGAGTTAGTGGCAACATTGACCACCAATAGCTAGAACACGGGAACAGAAGAAAGGGAACAGATGGAAAACTTCCAACTCTCAGAAGAGGTGAAGAGTAGCCCAGCAGCCAGAGAGAGATATGAGTTGTTAAGGAGCCGTTTGGAGGACATAGATGAGCTGCTTAAAGAAGGAAGCATTGTCCTCGACGAGGAAGGAGAGTTGCAATATCGAACGTTGAAGGACTCTATGGAGGAGTTGGAGAGGGCGATGACTACAGAGATCCAAACTACAAGAACAAGTGAGAAAGGACAAACGATCTGGAACAAAGGGGCGAAGATCGCAGAGGCCGGAGAAATCTCAGAGAGAGAGAGATTTTCCGGCCAGGGACGATCTGGACCGATGACTATTGGCGACACAGTTGACCCGGGTCAAGGATGAGGCTCCACCGGAAACTGGCCGCCATTGCGCTCAGTCAACCACAACGCTGCTCCTAGCCAATTCACATACACGTCACTTCACGATTGCTCTCTGCTCCAGACAGTTCGCAACTGCGTTAGCCACATGGACTCGAGAAGTACCCATTACGAAGATAAAGAGTTGCAGCAACTACTAACGGAGCTCGATGGAATACTTGAGGAGACGGAGACAACAGCCGCACAGACAGATATAGATTCAGAGCGCCTACGTAGCTGTACCAACCAATATAACTAGCCACCTGTGACTCCACCTCGGGTAATTGTTGACCCCAGGCTAAACAATTGGGGGGAGTGTGTGGAGGACGAGTCTATACTAAACCATATGTTTGTGCTTGAGACCACATTATGCCTAGTCACTTATGTATATTTCTTAACCGGTTATATAATACCCTGGTAAAACTGTTATATAATACTACATTTTTGGGCCTGCTTCACAGGCCTGCTAGCACACCATTATGCCTATTGTCTGGGCCTGCCTCACAGGCCTGATGTGAAACAATGAATGTTATATAATTGTAGGCGGAGCAAATAGTATAAAAGGAGAAGGCATAAGCCAACTCTTTGGGATTCTGCCAATGGATTTTATACTGTCAAGACGAAGTTATACATGTGCTGATATACGCTAAATACACTATACTTATTCTTATAAACTGCCTACGTTTGATGCCTGCCTGGTTGGCATAAGGAGGATTCTTCCGCCAGAACTGCTCTGGCTTCGAAACACGAACTTCTTGGGGAGACACCTAAGGAAGGCTAGGGGTGGGCTACGTTACGATCAGACCTGATCAGAAATGCGATAGCATTGGAGATCAGGCCCTCCAGTAAGTAGTCGGGACCTAAACTAGCCAAGATAGGGTCTCAGAGAGCAAGCCGTGTTAGCCTTCCAAGTGAGCCTGAACTGCGGATACCCAGCCGCGGCCTGACCCGACTACGAGGTGTGTCAGGCAGGCCGACGAGGGGAAGGCCCAGTGTTCAGACTGCACTGCCTTGCTAGGAAAAGTAAAGCTGGCTCAGCTACCGGGGCCAGACCTTTACAATATGTATGACGAGTAACATATAATATGTATGATGAGCAACATATAATATGTATGATGAGTGATATATAATATGTATGAAGAACAACACATAATTTGTATAGTGAGCAAAATATAATTTGTATGATGATTACCATATAATATGTACGATGAGCAATATATAATATGTATGATGAGTAGCATGTAATATGTATGGCGAGCAAAATATAATATGTATGAGGAGCAACATATAATATGTATAATGAGTAACATATAATATGTATGTTGAGCAACATATAATATGTATGATTACTATTTGTTGAGTCTGACTATTGGTGATGTATGTTTTAGTGCTATATATTATGTGACCAAAGCGCTCCATTCTTGTTGCGCCTTTGTTTTATGTAAGCAAAAACTAATATTATTCTATAATACTATTACATAATTGTAATTATAAAACTTGTTTTTGAAATTCTTAATAAAAATGAGGATTGCTTGTGAGAGTATTAGTAGTTTACGGCATTATGTTTTTAGTTTGGACACAATGAAGTCACTGAGACAATTAATTCTTTCTGGTAACCCTCTTGGAGAGTTTCCTGACTTCCTCACTACATTGGTTTCACTAGAAGAACTGAAACTACCACACTGTGAAATAAGACAACTCCCAGAGAAGTAAATATGTATATACTTTATAAAAAATTCATGTGAAAGCACATTTTACAACATTTTAATGCGCAACCATGGCGACTTCTTTGCTGAGGCATCTTTATTTCTTTGTATTTTAACATATCATAGAGTAACAACTTAAGTGTTTTTTGTCTTCTCACAGCACTAAAACCAAAGCAAGTATTTTCTATAAACTTTATGAAACTGTTAAAATTATTTTTACAAGAACTATGGCTTTAATGATGCATTACCTAGCTTTTTATAAAAACAGTTTTTTAAATTTGCATCAGTTTTTTGCAAAACTGGCAGTAATAAAATGTGTTGAATTAATCCAGTAAGGCTTGGCTCCATTTTAAAATGAGTTAAATATATCTAATATCTATTCAATTTACAAAACTAGTATTAAAATTTCTTCTGAAGTCTTTAAGCAGATGCAAAGCTTTTTACTTAGGACCACTAATGTTTGTCATATTACATTGGAAATTGTATAATTGCCATTAAACTAAATTACCCATATAGTTATTTGGTAAAATGTGTTATAGTGTATTTTGTAACGAGATTAGAATGTGACGACCACAACATTTTTTCTCATCAAAAAATTGTACATTTCAAATTGATGGTATTACTTTGATGTCTTATTTCTATGAAAAAGCAATCAGGAACTAATTAGTTCATATCTAGAAATATATCATATGCAAAATTCTGTCATCAGAGCCTTTACAGATAAGAACTTCTTGCTCTGAATAAATAGAAAAATAACTACTGATTAAATAATGTGGCACAAGCTTTCAAGTGTCTCTCTGCAAACATAGATAGGGCGATCAACAACTTGGGTTTAATTATTTTCCACAAAATATCAGTTTGAGTTGCTTAACAATTTAATATAAAGATAACTCTGCCAAACAATTATAGTTATTGAAAAATACAACTGAGCATTCGAGTTTAGATATAAAATATGTAATTTCTTCACATATTTTGTTCTTGTCTCAATTTGTAATACTACAATTTTGTACTAGGATGCTAAGCAGCTGCCACAATACCAACTTAGCCCTTTTAATTATAAGAAAAAAAATTTGCAAAACCATTTTTAATTACTGCCGCTGTAAAATTTCTTTTTTTTGCCTTTTTTGATGTGAGCTAAAATTTCTGTATGTGATCATATGAACTAAAATAGGTTTCATCAAACATCAAAATGATTTTATGCATTTATAATGAACAACATAAAATATGCCTCACGCTTGTTTGCTGGGTTTGCATTAAAGTATAAGAGATGTTGTTGAAGTGAAATGTATGCAGGATTACATGAATGATTCAGTTACAATCCGAGGGCTAGACTATGTCATGTTAATAACAAAAAACTGGCTCATGTGTTATTTTAGGCCAGTTACTAATATAAGATTAGTTTGAGTTAAAAATATATTGAGTAGTTAATCTTTTGAATATCGAGTATGCTATCTGCTTAGTGTATTACAAGCAGATTCTGTGCATGTTTCTAAGAACTAGTTACATAAACTATGGTTCCGTGGTCTTAGCTAGGCATGTTTTTGTCTAGTGACAATTGAATCTCAACGACCAAAGAGACTCCTTGCAAATAGCATTTTAGGTTAGGATGTCATTTTTTCCCTACTGGGGACTTTAGGAAAATTCAGTCTAACCTGTAGTTTGTATATCTGGCATTCTGAATCTGTAAAATGACTACATACTGACATGGTTGACAATGATTTATTTTGCCACCATTTTTTTATAACATAATCACAATTGTAGTAGGACACAGGATGTCAGTACTAAGTAGAACAACAAAGAGTATGATACTAGTTATTTATACCTAAAAGTGAAGGGTATCAGTAATTCATCGTTTAACTACCATAGTTACTTGCAAAATCGAATAGTAAATAAACACAAAGTAAATATATAGTCAGAAGCTAGTCCCAAAGTTACGAAGCTCCTGTTGAAGAATATCTTTCGTTAGGTTCAATTACTTAATCTGTGGTCAAGGCGTTTACTAATATACGTTCTAAAACTTCCTTCAAAAGTATGTGTTTAGTAAATGAAATTCATATTTGCTGTATACTATAATACATTTATCACACAATAGTATTAAGCCCTCAGCTTTATAAAGTAGTTTTATAGCCTGTACATTATACATTTTAGTCATTCTACCTGAAGATTGCCACACGATTGCATGAAACTAATAGTAGTTATGATTTTAACCTGTAGTTGTTAATAAACTTCATACACAGCTCTAATTGACTCAATTATTGAGCACTTTACTTTACAGTGTAAACCAGACATACTATATATATATATATTTATATATATATATATATATATATATATATATATATATATATATATATATATATATATATATATATATATATATATATATATATATATATATATATATATATGAAATGTTACAAGAAAAACATGTGTCTGAGTTCAAATCAATTTATTACCGAATAGTTTCATGCCTCTGTGAGGCAATCATCAGATATAATGACTTTGCTCAATAAACACAGTAAATATACACACGGTGTAGTCACAAGCATACAGATTAAAACTAAAGCTGAATCAGGCAGATAAGTTGGTAAGAGCTAAGTTACACTACTGTTCTTAAGCAGGTATTTTATCGCATTTCTAAATGTAGAAACAAGTTCATTTCGCTTATTTAAAGACGGCATGTCAGGCTTGCATAATATGAAAAACTTTTCCCAAATGCATAGATTGCATGTATTAGTTGCGCTGCTGTATGCATTGGCTTGTTATAGTAGCTTCCATTTAATTGAGTAATGAGTGTTAGTGCTTTTCAGCTACCAAATATGTTTAATGAGTTCAGTGCTCAGCTTTCTTGCCTCGTTTTGAAAGGATGCAGTAGGATTGTTGTATCGGGTCTTAAACTGACCTTCCGTTAGCCCTTCATAAATTTTATCAGTATTTTTTGCTGTTACTGTGGCTCTATATATGCAATATGATGTTAGGCATTTCTCATTGAGTGGACAGTTAGCTTTGAATCTGCAGTTGCACTGTCTGATGTGATGGTCGTTGTTGTTAGTTGACAATAGTCGGGAGTTGTGTGTACTTATAATGTTCTTTATGCTAGTGCAGCAACTATAGCTGACTTTGATGTAATTACGATTAAAGATTTTATGGAGCTCGAGGTGCTGGGGAAATGCTATGCTAATGATCTTCAGAAATTTCTTTTCAATATCGGTGGATACGTTCCTGCTATATACCGGATTGTACCACCATATGGTGCGCTTTCTAAGTGGTCGCTGATCCTTGCCATTTGCTAGGGTGAACACCTTAGTTGGTAATTGTGTTCATTATCATTAATAGCTTTCTGGTATGTTTTAGCCAATGTCTTAAAAATTTCTGAATTGGATGATATCTCGCTTAGTTTCTTTTGCGTATATGTATATTGTATATGTATATATTTGTACATATGTATATGTATACATATATATATATATATATATATATATATATATATGTATATATATACATAGATGTATATATATAAATATATATATATATATACATAGATGTATATATATAAATATATACATATATATATATATATATATATATATATATATATATATATATATATATATATATATATATATATATATATATGTAGATGTGTATATATATACATATATATATCACCAGATATGTATATATGTATATATACATGTATATATATATATATCTATGTACATATATGATCAATCTCAACTGGATCGATCAGTGAGACAAATACCCTAATCTACAGTACGGCAACCGTCATCTTGGAGGAGATGGGTATTAAGCCACTGCCAACAAGGCTTCAAGCCATTTCTTCCTGGCAGCTGAGGCTACAAAATAAGATCAAGGACTTGCGCGAGAAAGTTAGTAGGCTCAGTGAGTGATCTAACCACAGTTTGGAGAGTCCAAAAAGGGAAGCATAAATAGAAGCTCTAGAATCTGCCAAACAGCAGCTAGTAGCACACTCGGCACGACTGAAGCGGTACACCAAGGAGCGGGATAACAAGAGAATGAACAAACTGTTTATCAATAATCCATCTAGAGTGTATTCCCAGTTCAAAGGTGAACAGCAGAGGCCAATGTCAGAGCCTCCCCGTTCTAGCACTTCAAAGTTCTAGAAATACATCTGGGAGAAAGAGACTACTCATAACACCACTGCAATTTGGCTGAAGAGGCTTAAAGAGAGCCACCAACACACTGTGGCTCAGCAAGGACTCACCATCAGCGAAGTGGACATCAAGTGCAGAGTGCAGCGTATGAAGAACCGGGCAGCCCCTGGCCATGACATGATTCAAGCCTTCTGGTTGAAGAAATTGACATCACTTCACACTAAAATGGCTAATCAGATGGAATGCCTAATAGAAGAAGGCGACCATCCGGAATGGCTGACCAAAGGATGAACTTTACTTCTGATAAAAGATCCAAAGCAAGGGCCGATTCTCAAGAACTATCGACCAATAACGTGCTTGCCCACCACCTGGAAACTGCTCTCAGGATTAATTGCAGACAAACTGGAAGAGCACATGAGTCACTATATAACCAGTGCTCAGAAAGGAATTGGACGCAACACCTGATGAGCCAAACATCAGTTGCTGGTGGATTGGACAGTCTGTCAAGACAGCAGGAGAAGGCATACCAATCTTGTCATGGCTTGGATCGACTACAAAAAGGCCTATGACTCAATTCCCCATAATTGGATACTTGAGTGACTCAGTATGTACAATGTTCATCCTGCTCTTGTTGCATTTATCAAGATGTAAATACTAAATGGAAGACGGAACTGGAGGCTAATGGCAAAAAGCTGGCCAGTGTAAATATTAGGCGAGGCGTCTATCAAGGTGACTCCTTATCACCGCTGCTCTTCTGCATATGCCTAAACCCTCTAAGCAATGTGCTAGAGGAGACTCAATATGGGTACCAGTTTAAGAGTAGCACCAAGATAAACCACCTCTTCTACATGGATGACATCAAGCTGTACGCTAACAAAAAAAAGGACATTGATTCGATAATACACCTCACTCAAGTATACAGCAAGGACATCGGAATGACCTTCGGTATTGAAAAAATGTGGAAGGCTAATTCTTAAGAAAGACCATTCTATGCTCACAGATGGCTTAAGAATGCCAAATGGTACCATCAAAGTTATAGAAGAAGGATACAAGTACTTGGAGATTATGCAAAGCAACATCAACCACGAAGCCAAGGTACGTCACAAAGCCATTACCGAATACAAGAAACGCTTTCGGCAGGTCTTACGGAGCCAGCTTAATGCCAAGAACCAAGTTATGGCAATAAATACCTACGCACTGCCAGTAATAAGATATCCAGCAGGCATAATAAAGTGGACTGAGGAAGCCATCAATGAAACAGATATAGCGACTGCAAACTGCTGACTGTGCATGGAGCACTTCACCCAAAATCTGATATTACTAGATTGTATCTGGATAGAAAAGATGGCGGTAGGGGACTCAAAAGTGTACAGCAGACAGTGAAAGAGGAGGAGCAAAGCATCAACGCATATGCAGCCTCCATGGCCACTTCAGATAAGCTGCTAGCTGAATTCCAATCGGCTGCTCTGACAATGGAGCTTTGCAGTGATGATGAGGAAACTGACTGGCACATGAAACCTCTTCATGGTGCCTACCACCGACAAATATCTAAGGTTGGTGATCTTCACCAGACATATATGTGGCTGAACAAAGGAAACCTAACGGCCAATACATAGTCGCTAATCATGGCAGCTCAGTAGCAAGGGCTCCCAACAATGCAACTCCAAACAAAAATCTATCACACTAGAGATGATCCAAGATGCAGACTGTGCAAAGATGCACCTGGGACTATCTAACACATCATCAGTGGATGCAAACAGCTGGCAGGAAATGCATACACTGAGCAGCATAATCATGTCACAGGTGTTGTGAATAGAAGTCTATGTGATGAGTATGGCCTTAATAAACCACAGCACTGGTGGGACGCTCCTGGTAAGGTCAATGAAAATGACCGCGCTAAGATCCTCTGGGACTTCTACATTCGGACTGACAAGCATGTCCTAGCAAACCAACCAGATATAGTGGTGGTGGACAAGGAGAACACGAAAGCTACTATAACAGATATAGCAGTACCCAATGACTACAATATAGCCAGCATAGAAAAAGAAAAGGTAGAGAAATATCTCCCTCTTGGAGAAGAGATTGAAAAATGCTGGAGTGTAAGAACAACTGTAATTCCAGTAGCCATTGGGCACTGGGCACAATAACACCAGTGCATAAAATGTGGCTTGCCCAAATACCAACAGCAATCAACTCAGGTGAGTTGCAGAAAAGTGCGCTATTGGGAACAGCTAAGATCTTGAAGCGAGTGCTCAAACTCCCAGGTCTCTGGTAGGAGGCCGAAGTTGGAGCAGAAATTATCACCCATACGGGGTATCCGGGGTGAGGAAACAATTTTTAGATGTTTACATGTATGTGTATCTTTTTTTCTTTTTGGTTGTTTCTGTTTATGCATCGAACATAATTAGATTTTTTCTACAACTAATTATAGTTGTAGCAACAAGAAAAGCAGGTAATGTATTTTTCTTCTAGTAGCTGTAGTGTGCTAGCAGAAGCATGAAGCATAGACATTTCAATCGGTTTCTTTTAAAAATTGGCTGATGTCACAACTATAGGCACAATAATGTTTCAGTATGGCAAGGTGGTTGATGGTATAGTGGTTAGTGGCCCTGTCTAAAGATACAAAATTTGAAGTTCATTTTTAGTGTACTGTAGTCTTTTTTTAATTTTATCGCTATAACTGGTCATACTGTGGACAGACCAACAAACACTATGATTTGTCTTCATATTAGCGCAATGTTTGGCATTGCACTGGTTGTGAAATATTTTTCCAATGATTTTGAGAAAATTACTTGGTAAGCTAGTAGTCTAAACATTTACTAAAAAAATTGCCTTGTTTGAAGGCAACTTAATAATCAATCTTCAATCTTCAATCAATAATCTTCTCAGTAAATAACCAAGCATTTTAAGCGTGAGTATTAATGGAATGAAGGTTTCCACAATCCTTCTTTGCAATAGTCAATTGGACATTATAGAGGTTCCAATTAGATTGCTGGTCTCCAGACCTAAAGGCTCTAAGATCAAATATTCTGTGAAGTGATTTTTTGATCCCAAAACTTTTTTGCTAGAAGTGGACACAGCAATAACAGACAAACAAAAAGCCAACAAAAGATGAGCTAAAACAAACAAAAGACAAATTCTAAGATTTATATATATAAATACATGAATATATAAATTTACATATTAATAATATCTGTACATGTTTGCGCATATATATGTATATATATGCATACAAAAACCTATTGTGATTTATTTAGGTGTAATCCATTACAACTAGCAAAATTTTAAATTTTTAGCTGTAAAAAAATAAAAATCCGAAATTGTATGAAACTTTGGCAAATTGAACAAAAAATTATTACCTGGTACCACTGAATGCAAAATAAATTGTAAATTATTTGTATGTTAACAGCTAAGAAAATATATCAGGTTTTATAAAATTGTCTAATCGTAAAATACCTCTATATACAATGTAAAGGTCTACTACATATTGGAGGTACATATGGCGTGTTTTTGCAGCATTGTCTGATATATGAAGTGTTCCGCAAAATAATGTGCTCTTTGCTGCAATAAACTCAGTACTGTGTGTACTCAGTAGTAAAACAGTGAGACTTGGTCAAATAAAGCTTGATTAAAACTTACAATGTGAAGGAAGTAAGTGATGGAGCTATTTAGAGTAGTGTAATTACTGTCAAGTAGTGTATTGAATTACAACTTACAATGTGAAGGAAGTAAGTGATGGAGCTATTTAGAGTAGTGTAATTACTGTCAAGTAGTGTATTGAATTACAACTTACAATGTGAAGGAAGTTAGTGATGGGGCTATTTAGAGTAGTGTAATTACTGTCAAGTAGTGTATTGAATTACAACTTACAATGTGAAGGAAGTAAGTGATGGAGCTATTTAGAGTAGTGTAATTACTGTCAAGTAGTGTATTGAATTACAAATAAGAAACCTAACCTTTCCTAAATTTTCAAAAAAAGTTTAATTTAGAATATGTGAAACTCTGTAATATGATTAAACATATTAAAATAAATATTTTGAAACTAGAACTTCATGAACAATGTTTTCAAGTTAGTTTTCTGTCTCATTTTAGCCAACTATGTACTCAAAATTAACGCAGTTGCACTAATAAAAAATAGATTACACAAGTTTTCACAGTTTTCTCAGTTATTATAAAGTTCTTTTAGAAACTATTTTTCTGGAAGAACTAATAATCTCAATTAATTTTAATAGAAATATTTAAAACATAAGCATTTATGTGTCGGCATCAGCTGGAACATCTGGAATGTATGATGAGTAACACATAATGTGTATGATGAGTAACATATAATATGTATGATGAGCAACATATAATATTTATAATGAGTAACATATGATATTTAAGATGAGCAACATATCATATGTATGATGAGCAACATATAATATGTATGATGAGTAGCATATAATATGTATGATGAGTAGCATATAATATGTATGATGGGTAACATATAATATGTATGATGAGTAACATATATATGTGTGATGAGCAACATATAATATGTATAATGAGGAACATTTAATATGTATGATGAATAACATATAATATGTATGATTAGTAACATATAATTTGTATGATGAGTAACATATAATATGTATGATTAGTAACATATAATATGTATGATCAGTAACATATAATATGTATGATGAGCACCATATAATATGTATGATGAGTAACATATAATATGTATGATGAGCAACATATAATATTTATAATGAGTAACATATGATATTTAAGATGAGCAACATATCATATGTATGATGAGCAACATATAATATGTATGATGAGTAGCATATAATATGTATGATGAGTAGCATATAATATGTATGATGGGTAACATATAATATGTATGATGAGTAACATATATATGTGTGATGAGCAACATATAATATGTATAATGAGGAACATTTAATATGTATGATGAATAACATATAATATGTATGATTAGTAACATATAATTTGTATGATGAGTAACATATAATATGTATGATTAGTAACATATAATATGTATGATCAGTAACATATAATATGTATGATGAGCACCATATAATATGTATGATGAGTAACATATAATATGTATGATGAGTAACATATAAAATGTATGATGAGTAGCATATAATATGTATGATGAGTAACATATAGTATGTATGATGAGCTACATGTAATACGTATGATGAGTAACATATAATATGTATGATGAGTAACATATAATATGTATGATGACCAACATATAATATGTATTACCAATAACATATAATATGTATGTTGAGCAACATACAATATGTATTATGAGTAACATAATGTATGTTATGTATGATTGTTTGTTTGCTATGCCTATTAATGTGATACGAATTAGTGCTATATATTCTGGCATTAGTTAAACCTTTTCAAACCAGTCTTGTGTTGTGTTATGCAAGAAAGCAAATAATGCGAAGATATAATCCTGTGATATAATTCCATACTGTAACATTACTGTATGAAATTCCTTATATAATGTGAAAAAGGATCCTTGGTGAGAGTCTTACTAGTTTACAACATTCTATTTTAGGCTGGACTCAATGGCGTCACTGAGAAAATTGAACCTCGCTCATAACCTTCTCAGAGAGGTTCCTGAGGTTATCACTGCGATGAGTTCACTAAAAGAACTATGCCTAGCGGGCTGTCATATAAAACAACTCCCAGATAAGAAAAAGTAAATATGTGCATTTTATACGGATTTATATGAAAGCACACTTTACACAGCCGTGTTGACTTCTTTGCTGAAAAAATTTACTTGGTTTGTAATTCAACTTCCAATATAATAACAGCTAATGTGTTTATCATCTGCTCACATAGGTCTACAACAGAAGTTGCTCTTTTTATTTTATGAACTTCTCAAATTTATTTTTAACTGGACCGTGGCTTTAGTTATACACTAATTAGATTTTTTTTAAATTTGAAAAACAATTTTTATGATTCGCATACCATTTGTCCAAAACTGTCAGCAATAGAAAGTGTTGAATTAATCCAGTAAGGCTTTGCTAAGTTTGCAACTCACTTTAATATATTAAACATCTATTTCATACTGAACATTTATAAAAAATAGTATTAACATTTCTTATGAAGTCCGCACATACGAGCTGCTCGTAAATGCAAAACTTTTCACTTAGGACCACTAGTTTTTTCATTTCACATTGGACCTTGCAAAATACCTATTAAATTAGATGAAAACTCATAAAGATTGCAACTGCAAGTTTGTAACCACACCCACCTAACTGCAAGGCTAAGTAACTCTTATTGTTCTCCTCACTCTTACTCTGTATTATTTTTACAATTGCACACTCTAAACGTACACTGTTTATTATTAATTAATACCAATTTTTAAACTTACAATTTTTTTTGATACTTTTTAAAACTAATTTTTTGCTACCATAACCCATTTTTCAATTTGTAATTTTTGAATGTGTCATTGCACTCCAGTTTCTGGTTTCTCCTAAGGTCTGATTGATAAATCTGTAAAAACTAAATACTTTTTTACGTGAACAAATGTGTTATTTTGAGTAGGAATAGCCTCTATATTTGTTCTCTGTTTAGTAAAATACCAGATCAAGACAGTCCTATATCTAATATTTGCGCTTTACTATTATCAAGAATTATCAGTGTCCTATTAAAAGTGCAACGAATAGCTTTTGCTGCAAAACAGTAATTTTTTGGAGTAATCCACTTTTTAGATAAAATATGTAAATGCTTCAAACTTTTTGCTTCAGTCTCTGTTTGCGATACCACACGCATATATTAGGATAAAATGCAGCTGCAGTATTACCAAATTAGTCATTATAATTATAAGATTACTATTGCCTTACAGTGTAAGGGATGGTGTCAAATTCAAATAGATGGAAGATTAAATAAATAATTAAGTTACAAGCTGATGGTCTGACTATTTTATTAAAAAAGGCTTCTGTGAAATTTGGATCTGTTATTATTAATGAATTAATTTTAGTTAGCAATCTTTTGATTAGTTGGCATTCCTGCAAAGATCGATTATAATATTTGCTTAGCATACTGTAAGCAGACTCTGCGTGTATTTCTAAGAGAGTTGTTTCACAAACTATGGCTCTGTGATCTTGGCTATATATATAGATATATATATATAAATATATATATATATATATATATATATATATATATATATATATATATATATATATATATATATATATATATATATATGTCCAGTGGCCATTGTACCTTCGTGACTGTGTACTTGGTCCAGAGGTTGTTTATAGAACATATAACGTCAGTCTAGCTCGATCAACCAAACTGAGCAGATTTTTTTTATAAAATACAAAGGAGAATACAGGCAGTCATCCATTGTTTAACTATCATAATTACATGCAAACATGAATAGTAAATAAATACAAAGTAAATGTATAGTCAGAGACTAGTATTAATTCAGTATCAATTGAATATCATATTTGATAGATAAAATCAGTGACTGTCACTAACTAGGAGTTGTCACCCACAGTATGCTGGTGCTAAAAACTATTAGTTCAGGCATTGTTAATAGTAAATACAGTGTCCTCAAGTGTGATCACAGGCAGCTATTTTGATAGTATGCAATAAATTTGGTTTAGTTTTGGCCACCGGTAAGTTATTCATTGAAATTTAATTGACTAAATATATTATTTAGTCAGGCTTTGAGAAAATTAGTTTTGGTATTTCACGTGGGACTGATAGATTATAAACTTGGCTTAGTAATCAATGATTTATGACATAATATTAGCAGTTCCAACTTTCTGCTTGAAACATCTAAATTCTAAACAGAAACATTATAAATGCTCCGCCATGAACGGTTAACTGCACCACCATAATCCAACCACTTGTTCAAACAGAAAGGTATATATGAACAATTTATTTATTATTGAAAGCAAAAATACTCCTAATGTGTGACCTCTCGCGTGAAAATCAACCAAAAGTTTGCATTCACTATTGTTAGTAATGGAGTTTAGTTATTATTAAAGTTAGTTTATTATAATATAATAAACTAGTAACATAGTTTGTATATAGTAAACTCCATAACGTGAGTAAAATTTGAAACAATAATATACCGTTTTTATCCCAAACCGTTTTCGGTTTGGGATAAAAACTTTATGAAAATTTTATGCAGTTGCTTAAAGGTTTTTAAAAACTCACTTCAACAAATTATATACTAAAAAACACGGTTGAATCAAAAAGAAAAAAGGAATTTCATAACTTTTTCTTAGTTTTCTCAAGTATTATAAAATATTTCTGGAAAACTAGTCCCAATTATTGCTGCTGATAGAAATACTTACAACATAACCATATGTGTGAGCCTTAGCTGAAATGTCTGTGTGCGATCATATGAACTAAAACAGTTTTTATAAAACAGAAAAACAATCAAATAAAACCAGTAATAAACTAGTATAAAGTAGTAAATCAGAGCAGATATGTATGATGAGCAAAATATAATGTGTATGATGAGTAACATATCTTATGTATGATGCGTAACATATGGTATATATGATGAGTAACATATGATATATATGATGAGTAACATATGATATGTATTATGACTAACATATAATATGTATGATGAGTAACATATAATACGTATGAGATGCAACATACATGTATAATATGTATGATGAGTAACATATACATGTACTATGTATGATGAGCAACATATAATTTATATGATGAGTAACATATAATATGTATGAGGACCAACATAAAATATATATCATGAGTAACGTAAAATATGAATGATGATTAACATATAATATGTACAATTAGCAACATATAATATGTATGATGAGCAACATATAATATGTATGATGAGCAACATATAATAAGTATGACAAGGAATATATAATATATATGATGAGCAACATATAATATGTATGATGAGTTACATATAATATGTTTGATGAACAACATATAATATGTATAATGAGTAACATATAATAATTATGTAGGATGAGCAACACGTAATACAAATAGTTAGCAACATATAATTTGTATGATGATCATTTATTGGGTATGCTCATGAGTGTGGTTTGTATTAGAGGTATATATTCTGGCACTAGTTAACGCTCTCCTTGCTTGTCTAACCTTTGTTTTATGTAAGCCAACAAACAATGTGATGTCATAATGTTATAGTATAATCCTAATTATAACATCTTTTTTGGAAATTCTTTATGAAAAATAAAAATCTTTGGTGATAGTCTTACTGTTTTAAAATATTTTATTTTTAGGTTAGGCACATTGAGGCTACTTAGAAAGTTGAACCTCTCTCATAACCCTTTCGGAGAGGTTCCTGAGACTATGGCTGCATTTTGTTCACTAGAGGAACTGGACCTCTCACACTGTCAAATAAGACAACTTCCAAATAGGTAAATATTTATATACTTGATATGAATTCTATATGAGAGCACATTTTACTTCCTCTTAAGGCTATCGGATAATGGCTGTCTGATAAGACAACTTCTAGATAAGGAGAATTAAGCATGTATATTTTTATATGAATTTATATGAGAGCGCGTATTACTATCTTCTAATACGCAGTCACGTCGACTTCTTTTCTGAAACATCTTAATTTCTTTGTAATTCAATATCTAATACAGTAACAGCTAATGTCTTCATCACCTTCTCACACGCGGTAGGACTAAAATAAAAGCTAAAAATTTTGTTAATTGTATGAAACTCTCAAAATCATTTCTGACATGGCTGTGGCTTCAATAATATGTTAACTAGATTTTTACGAAAACAGTTTATAGGATTTTTATGAATATTTTGCTAAACTTGTAGCAATAAAATGTTTTGAATTGATTCATTTGGTTTTGAACTGAGTTTTAAAATATTTAATAGCTTATTCATAATAAACTTGTATGAGAATTGTACGATAAATTCTTATGACGTTTTCAAACAGAAGCAAAACTTTTTACTAAGCACCGCTAATGTTTGTCTTCCAACATTCTTTAGACATTGTAAAACAGCCACTACATCAAATGCCTTATATCGTTATTTTGTAAAATGTGTTAAAATATATTTGTAACGAGATTAGATTGTGATGACCACAACATTCTTTTCATCGAAAAGTTAACATTTTGCATTGTTAGTATTACTTTGATATCTTGCTCTTATTGAAAAAGATACATGTATATCTCATATCTAAAACCTTGTTATCCGAGCCTAAAACAGGCATGAGCGTTTCGTCAGAATTTAAAGAAATGAGTATTTATTAAATAATGTGACAGAAGCATTCGAATGCTTTTTTAAAACCTTAGATGAGACCGCCAACAACTTTGGTTTAATTCTTTTTTACAAATATCCCTCTAGTTGCTTAACAGTTTAATATATAGAAAACACTGTAAAAGGATTATATTTATTGAAAAACACAACTGAACATTCAACTTTTTAGCTAAAATATGTACCTGCTTCAAAGTTTTGGTTTCTGTTTCAATTTTTTATACTTCATACATATATTCGGAAACAAGGAAGATGCAGCAACACCAAAATTACCATTTCAATTATATGATAAGATTTTTTGTAAAACCAATTTCTGTTACTGCTGCTGTAAAAAATTTTTTCTTCTTGTTTTTTGGGAGTAGTTAAAATTTTTGGATATGATCATAATTATAAACAAATTACAATCGCTAAAGTTTTGGCATGTCATCATATGAACTAAAATAGGTTTTATTAAACATCAGAATAAATTTATTTGTCATTCAAAATGTGTAACATGAAATAAAAATGATTATGATTTGCTGGGTATGCCTTAAAGTGTAAGGAATGGTGTCAAAGTCAAGTGTATGGATGATTAAATAAATGAATTATTTACAAGCCGAGGACTGGACTGTATTAAGTTTTTAACAACAAATGAATCATGTGTTAACTTGGGCCAATTAATAACAATGGATTAATTTTAGTTAGAAATCTGTTGATTAGTTAGCAATCCCTTGAAAAACGAGTATAATATCTGCTTAGCTGATTACAAGAAGAAACCGTGTGTGTTTTGTAAGAACATTGTTTCACAAACTATGGCTCTATGATTTTAGCTAAACATGTCTCGGTCAATTGGCAATTGACCGAGTGTAATAAACAATTGACATGTTTAGCTAAAATCTCCAATAAACCCTTCGCAGAGAATTTTAGGCTTGAATGTGATTTTTGTCACCACCAGTGACTTTTTTGGAAAAATGTGCTTTAACCTGTAGGGTGTATGGCTAGGATCCTGGAGCAGTGAACAGAGTACATGCTGACGTGATTGACAATAATATAATTATATATATAAATAAATGCAAAGTAAATAAATAGTCAGAGACTAGTATTAGTTGGAAATTTTAAAAAATCATATTTCTTAGTTAAAATTCAGTGGCTGTCTCCAACTAGCAGCTGTCATCTTTAGTATTTTGATAGTTGACAACTACCAGGTCATGCATCGATAGTAAAGAATATATTGTGTCCAACTTTGATCGCAGGTAGCCATTTTGGTAGTATGACTAAATTTGGTATAGTTTTTACCACCAACAATTTATTGATTTAACTAAACATAAATATATATACTAATTATTCAAACTTCAACAAATTTAATATTTGCACTTCAAGTAGAATTAATATATGTTAAACTCAGCTTAGTAAGTGATGATTTATGACACAGTTTTTCTTATTCCAACTTCCTGCTTAACTATGAAAATGCTGTAAACAATATGTCGTAAACCCTTTACTGCTCCCATTAAGTAAACCACTTGTTCGACTAAAACATGATATGTATATGCCTGAAATATATCCGTACTATATATATGCAAGATATATATGATGTATATGTGGTAAATATATGGGAAATAAGTATGCGATAGGCCTATATATGTGATATATATAAGAACAACATACCGTAACATCTCTAATTGAACGCCACTTCTATTTTACCGCCACTACAAGGGAAGGGTTAAAAAATAAAGCGTCACCCTCTATTTGAGCGCCACATCCATTTGACAGCCATTTTGACTATCTTTGATTTTTAAAACCCATAATATCAAGGGATCGGTAAAAAATTGTTCACAAAATCGTATTAATAGTGAATCCCTAACATTATTATCAACCAACTATCTTATTGTCCAACTAAAAAGCTTTTAACTTATTAATACTAAAATTAGGAAATGATCTGTTGTGAACCTTTTACAGCTCCACAATAAACCAACCACTGGTTTGAGTAGAAACGTATATATATATCTATGTATATATGATATGCATAGGTACATGTTCATATTCATAATTAGATATACATATTGATATATATAAATATATATATATACATATTGATATATATATATATATATATATACATATTGATATATATATATATATATATACTGAAGAAAAAGTTTGCAGTTAGGTTGCACTAGAAGAGAGTGCTCAATATTAAAATAGAGCATTTATATACTAGAAATTCCACTGTCATACAGCCCACGACAAAAGTGATATCAGCAAAAATAAAGGGTACTGATGGTTGAGAAATGCATTGTTAGGAGTCAAATAGCACTGCAGTGCAATAGGATAACTGCAATGGTAGTTGTGATGTACTGGGTGTAGGTTTTATTATATACAATAAACAGCAACAATGAAAGGAAAAGATTATATGTTTGTATCTCTCCCCCTGCAATAGGAGAAATGAAATATTGGCCAATATTACATGTAGAAGTAAAATGCACTGATATTATTAGAATAACCAATATTATTAATATAGTAATAATATAAAACCAATGCACTATTTTGTTTACATTTCAAAACATCATAGCTAACAATATCAAGAAGTTGTGATATTTATATAGATTTTTAGAAACTCTATTTAAAAAAGTGTTTGGCCATGACAAACAGCAATAATGAAAGGAAAAGATTATCTGTTTATATCTCTCCCCCTGCAATAGGAGAAATGCAATATTAGAAGTAAAATGCACCGATATTATTAGAATAACCATTATTATTAATATAGTAATACAGTACTAATAGAAAACCAATGCACAATTTTGTTTACCTTTCAAAACGTCCTAGCTAACAATATCAAGAAGTTGTGATATTTATATAGATTTTTAGAAAATCAATTTAACAAAACTATTTATAAAAAATAATAACATTAACATATTGCCCATCATCGATGTTGTTAGTGTGACTATAACACTTCAATAGTCATCCAAACTTATAATGAAATATTGTAATAATCTCATAAGAATCGTTAGAAAAACTATCATTGTCATTTCCTTTACTTACACTGCGTTGCACATCATTTAGAATACCAAAGTACTCAAAAGTGTCTAAAATGTCAGTTACTTTGAAATCGGCAAAACTGAAACGATTTCAGTACTCCTACGTTAATTACAGAAACCTTCAGCAATTCGACAATGCTATAGGCTGGTGAAATGTGCACGTTACTTTTTGTAAAATGCACACGACTTAATGGTTCTATTCTCTGTTGCTCGGCATTTCAATTACCGGTTTTAATTTTGATAAATGTAAGGCTTGGCAAGTTTTAATAACGATTTTCTCCCAAATTAATCTGTCTGTTTATGTGTCATCCGGTCAGATGGGTTAGTTTTAAGATTTTTCGGTAACCTTTCAAAGGCTTGGTAACATACTTCAATAGGTATATATGTGTTTTGTATCATTATTATACTTAAACGACTTTACAGAAAAATGGTTAAATTGTTGATTATATTTCGATACAAGGGTTTGCGACATTGTTGATGAATAATTTTCGTAAGTTGTGTGCACATGCATTTATCATAAAAGCTCTCAAACTTCGCTCCGGTTGTTTGGTCATGGGAATGTACAACAATTAAATTTTTTTAATGTCACAGCATTGCAAATCAAGTGCTCATTGGAATGCCTGCACTTTGACAAAAGCTCGTTTTGTGAGTTTAAGCTTGCAAGCTCAGGTTTGTATAGATTGATGTACTTCTCCAAAATGCACAAATTACAGTGTTTACTGGGCTTATTGTAACTACTCGTTTTCTTCAACACTCTTCACTTGATATCGTACTGGATGGACCGATCTTAAAGCTGCCATATATAACTACTTAGCTCTGTTGATGTTAGTTTTGATGGATTGTTGAAGCTGCTACGATGGTTGTAGTATCTTTTCTTGAATGGGCCCTCTGTCAGGCCAACATAGGTTTGTTTGGCAGCATAAGGTTCATTGGTCATAAATGTAGCCTGATAGATGACAGAACTGGATGTGCATGCATTTGGCAGTACACATGTATCTTTGTCTCGACAGTTGCATTTTGCTGTTGGCTTTTCGTTTGATAGCTGCGCTTTGTTGTTATTTGCAATAATCTGTCCGATATTCTTCATGCAGCTATAACTAAGTTTTACGTTGTTTCTATTAAATATTGAATAAAGTTTGTGATCTTTGGGAAATTCTTCACTCAGAGCTCTGAAGAAAAGCTTTCCTATATTGGTGGCAACACTTTTAGAGAAAGGGGGTTATACCAATTGTTGTATATTATTATATATAGCTGGCTTTAATCTTTAAGCTACTTGATTTGTTTTTGCATACAGTCACATGATCTTCAGATCAATTTAGTTTTACCTGATGAATGGTAACAACCATGAAACTTTAAGTAGTAAACAGTTTTAAAAGTTTTCAGTACCTAATATATTATATATATACTGTATATATACATATTTGAAAAAATATTAAGAAGAAAGTAAACTTTTAGTAATTGCGCTACAAATTTGTTTCGGGCTGTGCACTCATCAGTTGCAGTTGGACTAAAATTATAAGCGGTAACGAATGTATCAAAATGCTAGAAATAGGCTCGCTGTATTAATCATATGATGCGCACAATTTAGAACTTGAGAAAAGAATTGAGACATTAGCAGAGAAACAGCCATTCATAATGTTAAAAGATCACAAAGAGAACTTAACAATCCACACAAAACGCAGACTAATCAATTCAACAAAATCTGAAAGAGGAAAAATTAGCAAAACCCTGCTTACGAATATCAACAACAAAGTGACAAGAGAAACTGATGTAAATTTATGGCGCAGCACGGGTGATGTATACTAAATTGGTTTAGAGAAGTAAAGGGAAAACAACAGAAAGCGTTATGTTACTTTTGACGTTTGTGAAATTTACCCTTCAATACCAGAGGCACTATAAAAAAGCATTAGACTATTCAAGCAACATAACAGAAATCACAAAAGACCAAAAGACAATCATACTACGTGCTAAAAAGTGCTTGTATTTCAAAACGACATGGCTTGGTCAAAGAAGGACTGTAATAAATTGTTTGACGAGACTATGGGTCATAGAGCTATTAACCATACGTAATAGTATAGTTAATAGGTCTATGTTATGGGTAGGTATGACGGAGCGGAGACTTGTGAATTACTAGGAACTTACTTACTGACTCAAATACCTAAGGACTTGACTTGCGGTTTTCACAGGTACGCCACAAGCTATAGAGAAAACAAAAAAACTAATATGCAACATATTTAATAAAAACAACTTGAAAATTACTATTGACGCAAACAAACGATCAGTAAAATTTCTTAAAGCAACTTTAAATTTACAAGTTGGCAGCTTCCAACCTTTCCAAAAATCAGGTAACACATTATTATATGTGCACAAGCAAAGCAACCATCCACCTTCCATTTTGAAGTACTTACCAGACAATATAAACAAACGATTAAACACACTCTCATCCAATGAACAACAATTTAACAGCACAGTGCAACAATACCAAGAAGCACTCACAAGAGTAGATACAACAGCAAACTACCATATGACACTAACATGAAAAATTCCAAAAATGTAACAGACAAATGAAATTCACGCGGTACAACCCCCCATTTACCAACAATGTTGCAACCAATATCGCCCAAAAAGTTTTCAACATAATTATGACATGCTTCCTAAAAAACCCCTACTCTAAGCAATATTTAATAGACTAACCATAAAACTAAACTACTCAGTAATGCCAAACATGAAGACAATCATTGATGCGAGCAACAAAAAACTCACTGAAACTTTTACCCAGTGAAAAGAAGACAACAAAAAAAGTTGCAACTCCAGACAAAAGAACAATTGCCCTTTGGAAGGAAAATGCAGAGCTAATAATGTAATATACCGAGCAACAGTGAACAACCATACAAACAACCACGTAGCAACTTACATAGGACTTTGCTCAAGAGAATTTCAAACCAGATATAGCAATCACAAAGCATCGTTTATGCACAAAAACAAACAACACCACACAGAACTGAGCAAGCGCATTTGGAAGTTGAAAGACAGCAACTCGCCATACAACATAACATGGAAAATATTAGCTTAAGCACAACCATATACAAACAAAACAAAGCGATTCAAACTGTGTTTACTAAAAAAAATACTTCATAATATGCAAACCACACTTGAGCAGACTAAATAAAAGAAATCGATGGAATTCTAATTGCGGACATACTAGGAGTTATCTTCTTGGTTACAATTAGCACTAAATCACAAAATTAATACAGTGAGCCCATTTCTAGCATTTTGACACATTCGTTACAGCTTTTCATTTTAGTCCAGCCGCGTCTGATGAGTGCATCACACGAAACAAATTTGTAGCGCAATTGCTAAAAGTTTACTTTCTTCTTAATATTTTTTCAAATATTTCATACTCCACTAACTATTTTTTAGGTTTATAGTATAGAGTTCTCTTGTTATATGCTTTTGTGCCTGCATTTGGTTACTATATATGTATATATATATAAAACATTAAAAATTAAGATACAATACCAAAAGCTGCCAAAATGGATAATGAAACATCAAAGAAATGCGACAGATCAGTTACACCAAAAATTGTAGGAGAAAGAAAATATAAAGAGCAATGACATGTTTACTTCAGATCTTTGATTGAGATTCATCCTCCAAAACAATTTAGGGTAACGCGACTGAAAGGATTATCTCTTTAGCAAAGCCCTTCGGTAGAAGAGACGTCGTTCAAGCTGGTTCTTTCCTTTTTGTAAAGAATTTATGAAGCGTAAATTGCTTCTCTATTTGTTAACAAATGTTTCCATGCTGTTTCCGAAGCTGTTCTAATTCCAATGCAAATGTTCCGGTGGGTCGAAAACCAAATTATTTCTTATATATAAATAAATATATATACATATACATATATATATGCATGTATATATATACATATATATGTATATATATATGTATATATATATATGAATACATATATATATATACATGTAAATAAATATATATATATATACATATGCTTGTTTGTTTCTTGGCTTGGCTATTTGTTTGTACTTTCGGTTTAATTACATTTATGTTATATATAATTACCATTTCAGCATTTTTGATTTTGGGAATGTATGTTTCTTCTAGTAGTTCTAGTTTACCAACACTAGAAAAACTATTAAAAACTAGCTAATATAATAACAGTATGCACAATTGTTTTTAGGTATTTTAAGGTGGTCGTGTGGTGTAGTGGTTAATAAGCCTGTCTGTAAAAGCAAAGTTCTGAAATTCATTTTTAATGTAAGGAGGTCGTTTCTGTCTTATAACTTTAATGCTACAACCAAATGTACAGATGACAGACCAACGAGGACTAAGATTTTTTATAAAATATCTGAAAGCTATAAAGGTCATAACATAATTACCGAATTTGAGTGAAGTAACTAGCAATGTAGTAACCTGTATATTTACTAAACTATTGCCGTGTTTGAAGCCAACTTAATAGTCAGTACATTTCGCGTAATTATAAATCATCATGGTTCATGCTCAAGCGCTTCAAGGGTGAGTTTTTTAATCGATGAGATGAATTTCATTGCAATCTTATTTTGCAGTAGACAATTGAACCTTTTAGTGTAGCCGATTAGAGTGCTAGTCCGCTAACCTGGAGGCTCCAAGATCAAATCCTTTGTGGAGTGTTTTTTTGTTCCTAAAACTTCATCACTACAACCAAGTACAGCCAACAAAATACGAACAAAAGATGAAATAACAACAAACAAAAGACCTTTTAGATTTATTTATTTATATATATATATATATATATTTCTCGAAGTTAATCTATCTGTCCTCCTATCTGTCTATATTCCGGCTATAGCTATTAAAATTTTGATATAAAATTCCAAGTTCTGATGGATTTGAACTCACGACATATGCATCAACAAATTTCTTATCTGGACTTTTGCCACTGAGCTAAAACGGGAAATTGATAAATAATGTTTTCATATACCGCATACCCCATGCGCATGCCAATTATTTCAGCATTGCGCCCACATGTCGATATTATTCTACTCCACAACGATATCGACAATAACTTATCTCGAAACTAAAATTTCACAATTTGTGTACTGATTATATACATTGGAACCTCATTTCTCAAATGCTTTGGTTCTTTACCAACTCCTTTTGCAACCAGTGATTTTGAGATGTTCTCGTCTCAGATCTCGAACAGAATTTCGGTTCTCGACCAAACTGGAACATGTGCATTGGAATTAGAACAGTTTCGGAAACAGCATGGAAACATTTGTTAACAAATAGAGAAGCAATTTACGCTTCATAAATTTTTTACAAGAAGGAAAAAACCATCTCGGACGACGTCTCTTCCACCGAAGAGATTTGCTAAAGAGATAATCCTTTCAGTCGCGTTAGCCTAAATTGTTTTTGAGGATGAATCTCAATCAAAGATGTGAAGTAAACATGTCATTGCTCTTTATATTTTTTTTCTCCTACAATTTTTGGTGTAACTGATCTGTTGCATTTCTTTGATGTTTCATTATCAATTTTTGCAATTTTTGGTATTGTATCCTAATCTTTAATGTTTTTAATGTTTTAAGAGCAAAAAATTTCAAATGTTGAATTTTGTTTTTCTTTTTGCTTCATCATAAATAGAAAACCTTCTATTAAAATGGAACATGATCTATATCTACCCGTTTTCATCTATAGTATGCGGTATACAGTACAGTTAATGGTGTAAAATGTTGAAAAAATTCTTTACCGATGTTGTTTTCTTCTCTTAGAACATATTAAAACTTACACCTATTTGTTCTTGGAAGAAAAATTGATTCGAATTTTGAACAACTCGGTTTTTGAACAACCTTCTGGAGAGAATTATGCTCAAAAACTGCGGTTCCATTGTACGTTATTAAAAGACATACAACGCTGAAAATTTTGAAATTTTAATTTTACAGTTGATTGAAAACCTTTACAGTTTTTATATTTATTTTTAATTTAGTTGTCTTGCACAAAAGTTTCTCTTCATGGTATAAAGTTTAAAAGTTAGAATTGTTTGACAAAGTTTGAAAACCTTTACAGTTGTTTTTATTTTTTCTCTCAATTTATTTCAACTAAGCGAAACACTTATATCATGATACAATGTATTTAGTTTGAAAGTTAGAATGGCAAATGTTAAAAACAAATCAATTATCTGTCCAATGAATTTTTTAATACCCCGGGCAACGCTGGTTAGTCCAGCTAGTCTATCTATATAATTTTCAAAGTATGGGTGTCCTTCCAGTTATACATGTAACTATTAAAATCTTGATATTAAAACTCCACTTTCTGATGGATTTGAACTCACAACAACTGCATCAACTTGTTCCATATTCAGACATTTTACCACTGAGCTAGAACTCCATTGTGAACAACATCATGATCATATAACGGAGACACTATGTGCGTGCTATCTATATTAACCTTGAATCCACGAGTTACGATGTTCCTGTGCAGGAACATTTTTGAACCTTAGTGTATGAAACGCAATGCTTATTCGTCTTCTTTCGTTAAAGCTTCGCCAATTTATTGCGAACTTAAAATTTGGTGTTATTTGTACTGATTAATTATGTTACTAACATATATATGTTGAATCTACATTTTTCAGTTTACATACTTGCTATTTGTTTTACATCTACATTTAGTTTGCTACACATTTATTCTAGCTGCTCATAAAACCTTTTTTCAGCTACATTATGTTTTTGAACTCTCATTTAGTACCTTGCGTTCCACAATCAATAAATACAAACAAAATCTTTGTTCATTTAAAAAGTATTTTACGTTATTCCTTTTAGTTAAAGCTAAAACATCTTTATTTGTATGAATATTTTTCAATTTGTTATTTAACGTTTATTTTAATAGCCATATAGTATATTAACAAGCGCAATTTGCAGTTTTGAAACATAATTTGTGTATCATGTTTAAATTTTAAACATCATTCATTTTCTTATCACTATTATTCTTACTAGGTTAGTTTCCAATCTTTATTATTAATACTAGTTTTTCATTTGATCATTTTTGGCAAACTTATATAAACTTGGCAGACTTCTTATAAAATTTCAATGTCAAAATACTCCCATATTCTGTCATATTTTTGTTAATCTGTTAAATACGTGTGTTCTGAGAATTTACACATTGTTTAATGCCTTCAAAAAAGAGCCTGTTTTGCACAAAGTCATGAAGTTTGTAAGTTACAGTTGTTTGACAAAGTTTTGAAACCTTTGCAGTTGTTTTTATTTTTCTTTTAATTTATTTCAACTAAACAATTTTAAACTTTAATAACCGAAGAGAAGTGTTTTATTGAAAAACATCACAAAGAAAAATAAAAATGGAAAGATGTTCAAATGTAAATGTAAACTCATTAGAGAGTAACGGCTAAATATAGTATATTTCGCTACGACTACAATAAAAAATTATTTGGTATACAATTATATGATTTCAGTTTGTTTCAGTGTTGGCATGCAAAAATTGGCATGTTCAGTTTCAAACGTCGGTGTTGGCCTACAAAAATATCGTAGGTTATTGACGTACATAGAGTGGTAAAAAAAGCCATAGCCATTATCTAATGCGATCATGCACCTACTGGTAAAAATCATCATCACTTAAATTAGTACCAAAAAACGAAGTTAACCTTAGTAACTATACGTACCTACAATGACTTTGGTGAATTTTGAGGTTACAATCCCAAGATAACATAACATTACAATGTAGTACGTAAGAGTTTTTACCTTTGAAACCGACGTGTAATATAAACTTTGAATCTAACTTAAATGAGCTTATTAGGAACATACTTGCAGGAAGTGTTAGTATGCACTTTACTAAACTTTAAGTTTTTAAACATCGATTTTATCGCTTATCCATTTGCGAATCTTTTTCATCATAATGGATATCGGATATACTGGGTAACGGGTCTGGATAACTTGTCATGGCAAGGTCAGGAACGTGTATATTTTAATAACATGTATAATCAGTATACTAATCGCCAAATTTTAAGTTCGAGATAAATTATTGCTGATTTGGTAGGGAGGAACAACTTAGCCGTAACAATAAAAAAACGAAGGAGCATCGTGTTGCATATACTTAGGTCCCAAAATATTTCCTAACAGATTGATCGTAACGCAGAGACGCCATGCTAAAATAATAGCTATAGCTAGATGTGCATACACACATGTACACATACATACACACAAACTTTGAGAAATATATATATATATAGAGTTATGTATTATTATTATTATCTCTACATATATGCTGCTCTCTGCCGGTAAAACTAGTTACCAGACTAAATTTTAGTTTTCTTCGTTTGCCGCTCCAAAGTTTTCAATCAACTGAGCTAAATTTTACAACAGACAAGACCTTGTATTACAAGACAAAGAATGTTCATCTTTGTTTAGAATGATCAAAGTGAAGCCTAATCCTTAATAATCCCAATAAACTAGTTATACAAGCAGAATTCTGAGCAAGTAGGCCAGGTATTCTTCTGGAATAACTAGTTAGCAACACTTACAGAGCTATGAATGCAGTTATGCAATGCATGAAGCCATGGTTTCTGCTGATAAAACTAGTTAAGATGTTTGAAAAAGTTTTCATTATCCAAAAATAACAAAAATATCCAAATAGTCCCAGTATATAAAATTGAAGACCGTACCACACTGTCACATGGCATTTTGTGAGTGTGCAAAGCACGAGCCGTAGATGTGCGTTAAAAGACAAACTGCAACATGGAAAAGAAACACTCTGTTTGAATGAGCCATGCAGTGAGAGTGAGAGAAAGAGAGAGATAGAGCGAGCAAGAGAAAGAGAGAAAGAGAGATAGAGAGGGAGAGTGAAAGAGAGAGAGTGAGAAAGAAAGAGTGTGAAAGTGAGTGAGAGTGAGAAAGAAAGAGTGTGAGTGAGAGTGAGAGAGAGTGAGAAAGAGAGTGTGAAAGTGAGTGAGAGTGAGAGAGAGAGTGAGAAAGAGAGAGTGTGAAAGTGAGTGAGAGTGAGAGAGAGAGTGAGAAAGAAATACTGTGAAAGAGGGCGAGAAAGAAAAAGAGAGAAATAGAGATATAGAGTGAGTGAGAGACTGAGAAAGAGAGAAAAAGAGCTAGAGAGTGAGAGTGAGAGAAAGAGGGAGAGAGAGGAAGAGAGAGGGAGAGAGAGAGGGAGACAGGGAAAGAGAGAGGGAGAGAGAGTGAGAAAGAGAGAGTGTGAAAGTGAGCAAGAAAGAGAAAGAGAGAAAGAGAGAGAGGGAGAGAGAGTGAGAAAGAGAGAATGTGAAAGTGAGCAAGAAAAAGAAAGAGAGAAAGAGAGAGAGAGAGTGAGAAAGAGAGAAAGAGAGATAGAGAGGGAGAGAGAGGGGGAGAGAGAGGGAGAGAGGGAGAGAGAGAGGGGGAGAGAGAGAGGGAGAGAGGGAGAAAGAGAGGGAGAGAGAAGGAGATATATTATATTACATATTGATATACATATATTAGCTGTGCCGCCCAGTGTTGCCCGTTTAGTAGAAGAGTCTTTGGACAGAAAATTGATTTGTATTTAACATATAACAACATTTGCCATTATAATTTTCAAAGTACATATCATGAGAGAAGTGTGTCGTGTAGTTGAAATAAATTAAGAAAAAAATAAAAACAACTGTAAAGGTTTTAAAACTTTGTCAAGCAACGGTACCTTTCAAGCTAGTAGCCTGGCATATTGCCAATGGAAAACTCTGCTAAGCTAGTTAATAAGGTTAGGCTTCCAATGATGGTAAGCCATGACTTTGAGTCTGTATTGTTGTCCAGCTCAGCTGTTCTAATAATAGCTGTAGCCGGATTTCTAACAGACGGACTTTTAGAAATATATATATATACATATATATATATATATATACTGTATAGATATACTATATACAGTGGTGATACAATTTATGGAGCCACCTTTGTGTTTTAGTGGATAATGCGTTATAACGGCTCTCATATTTACTGTGTTTGGTCTTGATATAGAAAATTGTATATCATTAGAAAGGAAATTTAATCGGGTCACATTATTTAATTTATTTTGCATCCAAATTTAATTCCATTTCTAAAGCAGTTGAAGGTTCAACTAGTTAGGGTGTCCTATAATTAGTCACTCTATCTCATAATTAGTAGTCCAATGAATGATATGTAGAATTACTAAAATTTTTAATCAACCAAATTTAACAAATATTTAAGACAATAATTGCATTAAGTCAGACATTGTGCATTACATAATGTAACCCATCTAACATTTAAAAACCCTTCTGCTCAGAGTAAAAGTCATTTTAGTAACGTCACCATTATGCCTCAACATCTCACGAAAGAAAAGCGTGCTGTAACAATTCACCTTCATCAGCAGAAGGAAATTGTAAGACAGCTTGATTGCTCCAAGAAAGGTGTATTTACAACAATCGGCAGAAGAAAGGAAACTGGTTAAGTTGAAAATATGACTGGTAGAGAAAAGAAAAAGTTAGCAACAGATTGAGGGACGAGATACCTAGTAAGACGCTTCTTGGCTGATAAACATCTAGCCAGTCTTCCACTGGCCAGAGAGTTGAAATAATCAACCGGTACGGAATTAGCACCATCGACTGTTCACAAATAATTAAGAAATAATGGCTTACGAGGCTGTAAAGCCCGTAAAAAACTTCTGCTATTCTCTCGGCATAAAAGGCTCGTCTATAATGGGAGCAAGATCATGTTCATTGGTCACCTTAAGAATAAAGAGAGGTAATATTTAATCATGAGAGCACATTTACTGCACAAAACCACACTGGCAATAATTATTTAAGATGTTTTTGAAGAGTTTAAACCAGAATATATTTTGCTTACGATAAAGCATCTCACCTGATAATGGTGTGGGTTTGTTTCTCTGCCTGCTGCTAGTACTGGTAGATAACATTTTGTTGATGGTATGATGAATGCAGAAAAATATTTTGGAGTACTACAAAGTGTGATGATACCATCTGCTAGAAGTTTGTTTGATAGAGAAGGCTTGTTCCAGCAAGATAATGCTCGATGCCACACAACCAGGAAAGTCAAGAAGTGGTTTGCTGACAACAATGTTAGCACTCTGACCTGGCCTGCTGAGTCATCAGGTCTTAACACAATTGAAAATTTGTGGAACAGTATAGGCAATCTCATAACTAAAAACAAGCCAACTAATAAAATAAGGTTGATGGAGCTGATTGTGCAAAGCTGGCATCGAGTAGAGACGCCTTAAGAGCTTTAGACGCTGAAAGATAGTATGCCCAGGCGCTGCTGAGCAGTGATTGACAATAAATGTTGGCCAACCAAGTGTAGTGATCATCTTGTAGACCAAAACAGCTTTTATGAAGGCCACTAAAGCCTGTCTTCAGTTTTGTTCACAATAACTGCACTGTCAAAAATAAGAAAAATGATATTTCATGAATTTTGTTCAGACACTATTTGATAGAAATGACAACTGTTCAACAATTTTGTAACTGCCTTCAGTAAACCTCTAATAATATTTCATAGAAAATAAGATGTAGTTTTTCATTAGTTTCATCAAAGAGCCAACACTGTGAGAATTCAAATGATACATATATAATTTTGTATAATTATGTAAATTTTTGATCATAGAAAAAACAAATACAACTCACAACTCATGGCTACGTAACAAAAATTTGAGGTGGTTCAATATTTTGTATCACCACTGTATATATTATAGATGTGGCCTTAATTAACGAGTAAAATAAAAATGTGAAAATGGCCACTAAAATCACTTCACAAAAAATTGTTTCATGTGGTAAAGAAAGAACATTTGTTGAAGTTTAGTTTATCTCCACAACCATCAAGTCCTTGAGTTTACTAAAAAACCGGTCCTCAGCTATATAAATATATATTCAATTTTATATATCATAAATATATATATAGATACATATACACATATGAAATCTTATATTCAATATACTTTGATATAATCTATTGTAACTTATGTATTTGTATTAGTTTATATAAATATTTCAAATAGTGATTTGTGCTTGGTTTTTTAGCTACTGTCAGCTAACAACATGTAGTAAGTCTTCTAATTAAGCTGGGCTCCAAAGGGTTATGGAGGAACTCTTAATGACATTTTAGTAAAGTCTTTGTTAAAAGTCATTTCCAGTGTTTAATATTTTTCCCTAAAGCTATCGGTTTAGTTGCACAATTTCTAAATCAGTCAAAAATATTAACTAAGTATTGTACACCTAGTCAAAATGATTAACCTCTCGTTTATTTACTTTCACCTTGCTTACACTCATCTGTAGAGGATTTCAGCAGTAAATCCCTTTTTAAAAGTAATCTTGTAACATAGAACTACATGCATATTTTTTGGCACACATTCCTAATATAAACAAAAATTGGAATTTTTGTATGATTCAATCTTTGTTATTCTTATAACACAAAAATGTAAGTTTTTGAGCATCAATAACTATTGATATTACAAACAGCTCGGCAAGGTTTTCCCTGTAGGTAATTATAATATGAAAACATAAAGGTTTAGCTGATTAATTTGTGATTTCTGCTAGATTTCTGGTATTGTTATAATTTTCTGGTTTTAGAGGCATAGAATTTCCTTTCCTGAAAAATATTTTCATAAGATCACCTCATGCTATAGCACATCATATTTTCAATGTTTAAAGATTACAATCACCTTCAACTATTGCCTTATAGTTTGCTTTATTTTATAATTAAATAACGTGAGTTCTCAAATAGTAACAATCAATAGCACACAATGATTGACACAACTATATGTATAATATACTATAATCGTTAATTAAGTCTCTTGATCAGATGTAATAAAAAATAAATGGGATTTAAGAGTTATGAAGTGTAAAATAATATTATTTTAGATTCCACAGTCTTAAGAATTTGAGAAGCTTGTACTTATCTAAGAACAATATACAGTTTCTCCTACTGTGGATCTACAAACTGCATAAGCTGGTTGTTCTAGACCTGCGTTTTAATACAAAACTGCTAAAGATTACGTCTTTTGAACCGTTGTAATGAAAAGATTTATGGTATTTAGAAATTAGGAAACACAAAATAATATTATTTTAGATGCCACAGTCTTCAGACTTTGAGATCATTAATCTTATCTGGCAACAACATACAGTTTCTCTCTCCATGGATCTACAAACTGGATAACCTGGTTTTTCTAGACCTGAGTTGGAATAAAAAACTGCTAAAAATAGATAGTGCAGTTTTAGAAATGAAGTGTCTTGCTGAGCTTGACTGCCGACAATGTGAAAGCTTGAAAGAACCTCCATCTGGTGTTTGTGCACAAGGAATCACAGCTATTAAAAAGTTTTTTGTTGATCTTGCGGCTGAAAAACCAGTGCAGTTAATAGAAGTGCCAGTAGCTGTTATCGGAAGTCCGCTCCCAGGGAAGACAAGCTTATTCAAAACGTTAAAATCTGGGAAGCGCGTGTTGACATATCGCACAAAGACTTCTGAACAGGATGAAACAACCAGAGTTTTTCAAGTAGAAGACTTATCCTTTGAGACCACAAAAGTCAAGCTATTTGATTACGGAGGTAATCAAATATACCACCTTGCCTATTGCATTCTCAGCAAGGAGAACTGCATTCCACTCATTGTAGTGGATTTGGCCAATTTCGCCAAAAGAGCACAAGCCGATGGAGCAGAACAAGCATGCAAAGAGGTTTGTTTTAACTGGCTAGCTCATCTCTACCTGGCTTGCCCTAACCTTGGTCCACCAATCCTTGTTTTCACTCACACAGATGAACTGACAAGTGATCAGCTAAGTCAAGCCCGTCTGGATCTTCTCACAGAGGCTGAGTTGATACGCCAAAAACTTCTGGTAGAGGAAAACAAACTTGCAAGTCTTTTTCCCAAAGTGCTCATTGCAATTGAGCATCTGTCCAACAGTCAGCTGCCATTGTTCGATGAAGATGAGATTTTTGAGTTTGGAATAGATCCAGATGTGACTTCTAACATCAAAATCCTTAAGGATACTCTGAACAATAGATGCAAAGATCACATTATTCAACTACCAAAACTTTGGCATTTTGTGGAGCTTTTTATCCAACAATGTTCTGAACAACCACTTGTTGAAGTCTCGAAAGTTCTGAATCGTTTTCCAGATGATGATCCACTGATTGTCTTGCGATACATGCATAACTCCGGTCGAGTTTTCTTCTTTGAAAAGATTAAAGGCCTCTCTGGTTATATTTTTCACAAATTCAGTGAAATTACGCACATGATAAATCTTCTATTTCATCATTCTTCACAAAAACAGTGGGATGATCATCTCGCCAAGTTTGCTTCTTTTGCCCACCGAGGCAGAGTGATTCACAAGCTTGAATACGAAGCACTAGTAAAACGACTACTACACAATGGCATTTTGGCTGAGGCTCTTCTTAAAAACCTTCTTGGAGCTGCTGCGTTTTCCTTTGATGTATCGGTAAAGCTTTTGCAGTCTTTTTTAATGATTCATGGTCCAATTGGGAAGTCAACTCACACAGCATTTTTGGTCCCATCTTTGGCTTCCACACCTTTGAGAGACCTGTTCAAAAGGGAAAAAAGGTTGCAGGTGAAGCTTGCTATCCTTCTTGGTGGTTTGCCCATCCCACAGTATGTTCACCAGCAAATTTCCGTTACAGTTCTCAATCTTCTTTCTAACCCTCTTAACCAATCTTCCGCATACAAGAATGGAGTGACTATCAGACACGGAAATAATGGAACTGTTGTTAGCCATGACTTCGACAAAAGAGTTGTAACGGTGCAAGTTGAAACTACCTCCAGAGAGCTTGGCACATCCTGGCAGCATCTGATTGATGTAACTGAAGCAATCATCCAACAGTTGTCTCAATCATGGAAGGCTTGCCATGTAGCTGTTCGCGTTTTCTGTTCACACTGCTTGTTTCGAGGGGACCAAGAGCCAGATTCACAGATTAACCCCGAGTGGCTTTACACTATCTATGAGGCAACTGGAGAAACTGCACTGAAGGTTGCTACATTCTCTGGAATAGAACCAGTTGTTTGCAAAGAACATTCCGATTCTGCAACACAGGTTCCGACACCTTTGAGGTTTCCATGTGAGTTAGAGATTTTTGTATGAGTTTTGTGTCGAGTGTGTTAGGTTTTAGCCTGTGCAATGCTGTACCGTTTTTTTTGTAATTTACAAGCTGAAAAATATTTAGTACAGATCATTACTATCATAAACCACGTAATGTACAACTTATACGCAGTAAACTTTAATCCATACTGGCACATTAATGAAAAGAGCTCACAGAAACCTCTCAACTTTCTACTGTAGGCTTTCAACTCACTCGGAATGAAGTCACAGCTCTTGATGAGTATCTTTTCAACTTGGAACCTTGCCAATCCAGCTCTGCAGGAGGTGAGAATTTATGCTGGCTAAAAGCGTATTCAAATATATTCTCCAACAACCTCTAAACAATCCAAATGATCCTCTACTATAAAATTCAACTACTTGTAGTCTTTTGTTTGTGTTGCTGAGTGGTACTAGAAACTTGCTCTGAAACATTTTTATCCGTACAGTAAAATGCAACTTCAAACTTAATTTTGAAAGTATTTATCCTCTAGCAATGAATGATGTCAAACACATGGATCAAGTTCAAAGCTCAGCCATTGATGAGGACAGTGATTTGTCTGATGTTGAACAAGAAGGATACTGTGATGAGAAAACATCAGAAAAACAGATCATCATCAGGCTGATTCCCACAAGAAAGAAACATGTGAAGGACCTCTACAACAATAAAGTTCAGGTATTTTTGATTTAACAGAAGATTGTCTTTCTGATATAAAAACAGAGTAGCTCATCAGATTCCTGTTATATAATGTATATATTTATATATATGAGTATGATTTTTAAAAATTTAATTGATAAATCCATATTTGAATGATTGACTTATGTAAAACGCATCAGGCCTTTCAGGAAAATCTTGATAATATATCTTGATCTGGATTTATCATATATATAAAATGATCAAATATCTTGATCATTTTTATTTGAGTTTGGTATATTCTCATAAAATTTGCTAATTTTTTATTTAAAACTGCAACTGTTGTCATATGAGAATAATCAAACAAGTTTGTAAATGATTCACATTTCTGAATAGGGACCAAAGTATCTAAACTTACCACGTTTAGACTATTTCTAAAGGTATACAACATTTTAGCTGTGGTAATACTTAACTAAACGAAATGCAAATGTATTGCTCTGGAACTGAAATATATGAATTTGTTCAAGTACTTTAAACAGAAATTCCACAGTCAAAACTGTCTCTACAGTAGCAGTTGGGTGATTTTAAAACTGTGCTAAAATAAGCAGTATCAAAGGATAATAGACAGATATCAGAAAAGCCCTCACTACTATTGATTCATTATAGTCTGATTAGATCAAGTTTAGTTTTTACATGATTGACCAACATCCAAAATGAGTAAATCTGCTAAATAAAGCAAACCAGAAATACACTCACGCTAAATCGGTGAACCAAATAAACCAAAGAAAAACTTTTTAACCGTTTATAACAAACTTTGACACAATTATGCATCACATGGAAATCACTTGCACCTGTTTAGTTTGGGCATTATGTGCTATAATAGAAATCCTATGACAAAAACTAATCTCAAGGGCCTTTATAATTTAATCAAATCTACCTGTAGTAATGTTTAAAATGACTTAGTGAATATTTTGTGAAAGATTACAAGAAATATAATTGATTTCATAAAAAATATTCTCAGGTGAAACAATAATATTAAGTGAATTTGGTTAACTCTGGTAATCTAACTGATAGCTCTCAATTTAATTCAGCAAATAACACTTTTTATTTTATCTCTTTTATCAATAATAACATGTCTGCCTTCTTCTTATGTATCTCATTTATTATTAATAACATGTCTGCCTTCTTCTTATGTATGTAATTTATTAATAGTAACATGTCTGTCTTCCTCTTATGTATCTCATTTATTAATAATAACATGCCTGCCTTCGTCTTATGTATCTCATTTATTAATAATAACTTGTCTGCCTTCCTTTTATATATCTCATTTATTATTAATAAAAGTCTGTCTTCTTATGTATTTCATTTATTAATAATAACATGTCCGTCTTCTTATGTATCTCATTTATTAATAATAACAAGTCTGTGTTCTTATGTATTTCATTTATTAACAATAACATGTCTGCTTTCTACTTATGTATCTCATTTGTTATTAATAACATGTCTGCCTTCTTCTTATGTATCTCATTTATTAATAATAACAAGTCTGTCTTCTTATGTATTTCATTTATTAATAATAACAAGTCTGTCCTCTTATGTAGCTCAATTATTAATAATAACATGTCTGCCTTCCTCTTATGTATCTCATTTATTAATAATAACATGTCTGCCTTCCTCTTATGTATCTCATTTATTAATAATAACATGTCTGCCTTCTTCTTATGTATCTCATTTATTAATAATAACATGTCTGCCTTCCTCTTATGTATCTCATTTACTAATAATAACATGTCTGCCTTCTTCTTATGTATCTCATTTATTAATAATAACATGTCTGCCTTCTTCTTATGTATCTCATTTATTAATAATAACATGTCTGCCTTCTTCTTATGTATCTCATTTATTAATAATAACATGTCTGCTTCCTCTTATGTATTTCATTTACTAATAATAACATGTCTGCCTTCTTATGTATTTCATTTATTAACAATAACATGTCTGCCTTCCTCTTATGTATCGCATTTATTAATAATAACATGTCTGCCTTCTTCTTATGTATCTCATTAATTAATAATAACATGTCTGCCTTCCCCTTATGTAACTCATTTATTAATAATAACATGTCCGTCTACTACTTATGTATCTCAGCTGTTAATATTACTGTTATTCTTATCAGCATCAGTAAACTGACATGTCAAAAATTTACTATCTTTATCTATTCTATTAATAATTTTATCTGAGTCTGTAACTTTCTACCACACTAGCCGCAATTACAATTGCATAAAATATTTATTGAAGTTATACAATTGAAACAGGGAAGTAGATTAATAGTAGCTGAGCTCGAATCTTCCAAGTTGACCAGCTTGTCATACAAACTTCCATGAGTGTTATGTTATATATAACTTAATAGAATGCATAGTGTAACTAGCAAAATTACAAAAAGTTTCGTGCTGTGAAGATGTGAAGGTATATACTTATTTGGGCTTTCTTTATTGTTCTTTGATGCTTTTTAGATCTATGAGACAAGTGAGGGAGTCAGAGGAAGAGCAATTATTTTCAACATCAAAACATTTCAAAACTCTTGTAAAACAAGGCAAGGCTCTGAAGTTGACTATGCAAACTTGTGGAGACTGTTCAAAGACTTGAAGTTTGATGTTGCCAAAACCGAAACAGAACTTACTGACTTGAGTCGGGAGGTAGCTAGATGTACAACAGAAACTAATCTGTTTGTAGAAATACAGAGTTTCATCGAATTCTCATAAGTTTCACAGGACTCAGATGAGTTCAGTTGAACTAGAATTACATAGTTGCATCATAATCAATGCCGTAAATACAGTTTTCATACTGGTGGAATACTTTCATGCTAGCGTAATATTGACTGATTGTTAAATATCCATAAATTAAAACAGAAAAAATATTGAATAATTTTAGTAATGTAACATTCAATTTCTACTTATTTTTTTAACAAACAAATTACTCTGCAACCAGTTTTTAACATTACCGGTTTATAAAAAACTTTACTTTCTTTAGAAAGACAAGCGTGTGTTTTAATGGCGACTACAATTGTTTTTTTACTCAGTGTTCTACAATTCATTTTTATTTGAATGATTTTATTTGAGTAAAATCAAACAAAGTTTAAATAACGTTGATTAGCAATATATATTCATATATATTATACTTCTTATTTTGCTAATCTCTAAAAAATTAAGTATTGAAGGTTTACAGAAAGTTTTCAATATTTATAAAAAGTTTTATACTTTTGTTAACAAGATGAGCACATATTAAAATACCAGCTGTAATTGCTATTTAAATCAAAGAGTTTTACAATTCATTTTCATTAAATACTTTCATTATTATCAAAATCAACAGAATCTAGATAACATCGCTTACTATATACTTCAATGAAGTTATTTTTAATTTTAAAGCATCCCGTTTAACAATTGTTATAGGAAATTCTCAACGAGATAGAAGAGGAAACGAAAAGAGAAGAGCACCACAAACTGGGAATGTTTGTACTGATCATAATGAGTCATGGAACAGATGGAGACATGATCATAGACCACTATGGAAAGCAGTTCTCATTGGTGTCTATTAGGGACAGTTTGTCTCCACAGAGATTTCCTGCAATGGCTGGCAAACCCAAACTCATTATTGTACAATCTTGCTCTGGAGGTTGGTATAAAAGAGATAGATTATCGCAAACTGCGATCCTGTATAAATGGTTATAAATTCTTTTCTCGCTATTGCAAATTTGAAACACATTGAAAAGGATTTTTCTAAACAATGATGAACAACTATATTATTTAACATACTATCTTTTAACAATAAAAATACTACATAGACTAACTTAATGATTTCATTGCACTATAAGGATTATCAGACCAGAAGATAAAAGTTATCATTATACCATTCATATGTGAGTCACACATTTTGGGGAAGTTACTTTTTGTTACTGTACTACAGGACTCTCTGATTATGGAGTATCAAAAGACTTGTCTGCAGGGCAAACCATATCCTCATCTGCAGCTGCAGGATCTACAGCTACCAACACCCCAGAACAGTCTTTTTTCTGCCCAGATTCTAATCCACGACCTCCTTCAACTCCCCCTACTGTGCTAAATGTGGATGATTTCTTCATCATGAAGGCTAGCAGTGAATGTGTGTATCAACGGTATTCAAGCATCTCTAGTCTGTAGTAGTAGTTTGGTTAGTGAGAGAGGGAAATAAAAGTGTCAGTTATTATTCTTTCTTACTTCAGCTAAAGCTCAATGAAAAATTTTTAATGTTAATAAACATTCATTTCAGCGGCTTTAAACTTATCATATCATTTGTTATATTAAATGCCTAATTACATTTATCTAAGAATTTCCTTTATTTATACTAACATAAATAATACACCAGGTTATAAAAGAGTCTAGTTTCCATACCATATTGAAGTGCAATAACAGACCATATCTTGAATTACAGCCTATACATCAACAAGGTCTCACACTCGCGGATCCTTTTTCATACGGATATTAGTTTATACCTTCTACAAACACGCATGCCACAGAGATGTTGAGAGTCTATTTAAAATAGTAAGTGTTTTTAATTTATCTCTATTAACTCTCAGGAAATGAAAATTCTAGCTGAATATAAGTTTTTAAAGAGTGAACAGGTCAAAATAAAAAAAATGATGCCATTTAAAGGTACAAAGAAATTCAAATGGTCCTTACAGATTCAAGAGAGAGTACGCCGAGTCAGTCTTTGTGATCCCAACTACCTGCTAGGAGGAAATGTACCAACATCAATCTGCACCTTCACGCGCCGCCGAAAACTATACCTTTTTCCAGGATTCTCAAAGCGCACCCCCCATATCCTCTGAGTACCATTTGAAAACAAAAAGGAAGAAACATACATGTTGAAACACAACTCCTGAGCTTAGAACTGCTCCATGCAAGCCTAGTGAACTTTTGCTAGCTGCTGATTGGTTTATGCAATTAAATTCTTCTTATCGGATATTATTATCACTGATTACCTTTTGACTCCCACCACTTAGCAGCAGGCTGCAAAATAGCCTTTCTATATACTTACGGCATCAATCTATATTATATCTACTAACTGAAATTATGTATGTTGACATATTAAATTTGGCGATATCTTAGGCTGTTTTTATTACTAAAATTCCTTGACTTTGCTGTAGATTTTATGGAATTTTAAATAAAAATATACTTGCTTGGGGTGAACTTCTAACGCTGGTCTCAGTATCATGTTCAGTCTAGTGTTCATTGTTTGTTGTGCTTTTACAAATGTAAATCAATTGATTGCCATATTCATGAATCCCATCACAATATAAGTTTTTTGCTCATTGGACAATTATAATTGCAAAAGCTACACCATACTAAACATATTAATGTATCACACAATACACACAAAGCACACAGTGCCCACACAGCCAGATATTTGCACATGCAAGCTCACACCCATGCACACACACGCATGCACGCATGTACACACACACATATCGGTGCACACATGGATGCACACCCTCACATACACAGTGCACACAAACACATGAGATAGTGAATAACTTGGGCAGATTCTTAAAAAAAAAAACTTCTGGAGATTGATTGAGTTATAAAATCAGGAAGGAGGTAGTGAATGTATCAGAAGAAAGCAGTTGTGCGCAGAACTATAGGAGTCGTAAAACAGGTTATGATTTAAAAGGTGGCTATCTTTCTGGGATGGTCGGACAGACAGTAAAAACCAAAATTGAGATAGTAGTAATGAGAAGGATTTTAGTAGGTATGGCGCAAGGAGTTGAGAATATATTAAGAGCAGAAACTATAGAAGGTGATAATGGAAATGATATTGGGGAGTTATAAATGTATGTCTCTAGATATAGAGGATGTAGCAAAGAATTTTCCTTCAAGATGGTTGCCATGCCCGTTTGTATAAGTGAGAGTGAGATTAAGATGAAGGAGACAGTAGCTGAAGTTCAGGAGTCACGATTGACCTAACCAAAGTTGAGCAGTTAGTCGCAGTCGTGACAGTTGGACAATGGATATTGCCAGTTGACTATGTAGTATAATACAGTACTTACGTAAGTGGAAAGGATGACACAACTCTTCTTTGCTACAATGCATGTGAATATAATAGTGTACATGTGAGTACTTCACTTTATGGAACAAAGTTTGTGGAATTCTCAATTTTATTTAAAAAAACGTATAAAAATAAGTATGTCCGCTGACATTGTTGCTTTTAACAAGGGTGTTTCTTATTAACAATTCTCAATTGACAAAAGAGTTTTTCTATTGCAGAGCAAGCAGGATAAGAGAGGTATTGACAATGTTGGAACACCTTATCTCTGGATAATCTTCTATTTATTCATCCCTCGTGATGTTAGCTAGTAACAAAATACAGTGTCTCTGCAACAAATTACTTTGTTTTAACAGTTTTCGGCTTAAAAGAATAATCTACATGCCTTAACTCATAGATATATGGGATCAGAATTTTCTAAAAAATTTATCAGCCATATTTAAAAGCCTGAGTGAAAGAGACGGTACTTTGAATCAGTTTAGAAAAACTTGGCATGGTTCAGGAGAGCATGGTTAGGGTCAGATTGAGACAACTCAGGACAGCCTAAGCCAGCTGGGCTTGGGTCGTACATAAGCAAGGAGGCTTCATAACAAAGACTTGTGTGAAAGGCAAATCCAAGACAAGAAAAAGCTGAGCCTATTTGCACCTGCTTATGAACTGTTGAATGCTTTATTCTGTAACCAAAGCCCAGCAAATACATGTATTAAAGTCAAACATCACTGAATTAATCATTTATGTGGAGCTTATAAAGGTGACAACACAAATCCTTCACATGAGTTTTTTCAGCTGTGCCTTCAAATTAGTTGGTGTGCTTTTTATGTCTGTTGCAGACTTCACTTTATATTGTGTTTTGTCAACTCGTCAAAGTGGTCGTATATAAATGTTTTTTTTCATTGGCTAATTTTTTACTTAAATAAAGTTATCAATTTGAAATAAGTTATTTTCCTTGTAAGGAAGCATACCGTGATCAAGCGTTGCCCAACTAATGATTATAAACTACTGTAGTGAAATAACATAGCACTTCGGAGCACAAGTTTTAGTGGGTACAGTTATTAGCTTTTATTTATAATTAATTGTACTATCTGCATGGATAGCGGATATTGCCCTGCTATCTATTTATATTCAGCGAGTAAACTTCCTTTGATTTTTATAGCATTGCTTTATTACTAAGACTAATACAGTAACTGAGAACAAGAGTCACTAATGCTTGACATTGTTTGTTAATACATGTTACAAAATAATGGCTTTAATGAACATTCAAATTGTGGAAAACTTTACACATGTCACACAACAGTTTATTAACTTTGTTGCATTATAACAAATGTTCTCTAATTTTTTATCAGTGGCAAAAACACACCGTATGCAAGAACATTTCTGGTCTCCTGGTCATTTTTTATTTAGTTAGTACTTTTTCAGATTTATACAGCGTTATTTTGGCCATGATTAATTTCTATACGCTAAATTCAATCGCATCAAGTTTATAAACTGTAGACTTATTTGCTTGTTGTATCTTTTTAAACAGTAGTAAAACATATGAGAATATGACTACTCATCTGGTGGCAACACTTACCTTTGTTATTTAAGGATGAGTTTCATGTCAAACCTTTCAAAAGAATTTTTGGCGTTATCTGTTCTCTTGATCTTAATCCATATGGAACTTGGAAATACTTCTTAGTTACATATTAATTAAATACTTCTTAGTTGAATACTTTTTGTATGCAGCAAGTTGTTCAAGTATGTCAAGAGGTTATCATGATCTACTAAATAAACAGCAAAAAATCTGTCTTCATATTTGTGTGTGTATGTGTGTGTTAGTCTACCTTATAGAGCGGTCTTTCCTTTTTTCAATTCGGTAATATGAAGCGAACTGAATTAATACGATTAGTAAATAAACCATTAAATTTAAATCAAATTTACTACACATTAAATAAATTAATTAATAGTAAGTTTAAATAGTAAATGAGTAGTAAATTAATATTTACTGCCAACAAAAGATTACATGAACGTTCGTCTTTTCCGGCTACCTAGACAATTGTTTTCGCTTTGAAACTTAGCTACTAAATTTCTACTTTAAAAAGGAAGTACTTCTCATGCAATGCTATATTGCTTATGAATTGCCACATCTCCACTACTTAAGAAAGTTGCATTTGACACGGTCGGTGATAGTAAACATGTTCATTTCCTTCCGTGGCTGAGTTACTTTTTTTTCCAGCTACGAGTACTACAGCCACTACAGAACTTGCACGGGTACTCCAAGGGTTGCGATAGGCGACGGTGAGACAAAAGAGATCAGCTGGTATCGACTTACTGTCACCCTGCTTTAGCCATGACCAGCTGCACATTGCCTGCTCAAAAGTAGGCACAAGTGGAAACTGTTTGTTCATACACCAGACAGGAAAGGAAAAAATTTCGTTTATCCGCAAGTGTTGCGTTGATTTAACATTGTGTTATTGTTATGTCATGCTTGCATTGAATTAACATTATGTTATTGTTATGTCATGCTATGTTCTTCATGTTCTGCTATACCTTCATATTATCCACTTGTAGCATTTTCTAACAAATCTTTCAGTGTGTATAATATTTTTTCATGCATTCGTTTTCCTTATTGTATCTCATTAAAAGGCTATCATTTATGTTTTATTATTGTAACACGCTAATGCGGTATCTGCCTTGACATCATACTGTCTGTGCTGTTATACATATAAATTTTATCAACACAACCACATTACCGTTTCACAGTTTGTATAAACCATGTCAAAACACAGGCTATAGAGAAAGAGCTGGTGAGCCATGATTAGTGTTTTAGGCATGTAAAAGTCTCCATTCAATAAATGCTGGCGATAGCTTAACAGTGCAATAGCAAAATGTTTTGTAGAATTGCTTAAAAGATGCAAAATTTTCAATTTCTATGTCAACTTCATTATCAATTCTTTATACAAGAATAAGACAGCTCCAATTTGAGTGGTTCGAGACTGATGCATCGTAGACTAACTGTAAAACACTTTACAGATTGCCATTGTTCTCCCCAACATTATTGACATGGCATTATGCGTATGCATACTATGATCAGGGTAAAAAATTCAGTAGACATATTTCAACAACTGCATATTTGGATTGGTTTTACAGTGTGAAAGACGACCCTCAAAAAACCTTATGCTGTACGTGAATCTTTTCCCGTAGACAGGCGATGCAGCTAGTCACCATAAAAAAGACTGTCAAAAAACTGAGGGTATTCCCGCCTGAGTTAATGAGCGTGAATATGCTTGAAGCAGCGGACTCATGTACGCAGGTGTGTGTGTGCACCTGTCTATGCCCCACGTTTGCGTGAGTTCATGAGCCTGTGGGTGCACAATCACGTTGATGTGTGTGCACATGTGTGTTTGTGTGTGTTTGTCACGTGTGTATGTGCCACTTGTGTGTGTGTCCCGTGTGTGTCGCTGTCTGTGCGTGTGTGTGTTGCTGTCTGTGTGCGTGTGTGTGTGCAGGTGTGTGTGTGCGTGTGTGTGCGTGTGTGTGTGTGCGTGTGTGTGCGTGTGTGCGTGTGCGTGTGTGCGTGCGTGTGTGTGCGTGCGTGTGTGCGCGCGTGCATGCGTGCGTGTGTGTGTGTATGTCTGTGTGTGTGTGGGCGTGCATGGGTGTGTGTGTGTGTGTGAGTGTGTGTGTGTCTGCGCATTGTAGGCTTGCGTGTGTGTGTCTGCGCATTGTTAGCAGGTGTGTGTGTATGTGCGTTTATGTGCGCGCATGCATGTTTTTGTGCAAGCGTGTTCATCTTTCTATGCGTCTTTGTTAATAGGTGTGTGTCTGCGCAGTTGGTAGCAGGTATTTATATGGGTGGCTGTCTGTATCTGCATTTGTACGTTAACCACTAAAACTATTGTCACCATTCCGCAAACATTTGTGATGACTCGTATTATTTTCAATACATACGCGACATTTCATATAGCGCACAATAGGCTTTCAAAGTGAAATTAGTCCGTGCGGCATAAACTTTTGTGTTTTGAGGTCATGAATTTTCTAGAGAAAATAATATATCAGGAATTGATTTCTTATGCATTTGATTAGCTAAGATGCTTTATTTGACTGTTTTGAAGAAGTTAAAGGGGTTGCTAAGGACGATAAAATGACGGTATTTCATTTCCAGTTATTTGGTTTACGTATCGTATTTTAAAATGTCTTACCACGATGTCGATGGTGGTGATTGTTGGAAATTATTTAAGTAGGTAGATGTAGATTATTTAGATTTACAGAATGGAAAAGAAAGTGATAGTGATTCTGGAAGCAGTGAGGTCAATTTCGGTCTCGAGAATGATGGATAAAATGGGAAATTTCCGCCGAGTTTTACGGATAAAAGTCGTAGTGTAGAGACATGTAAAAATAATGCTGCTGCCCAGCCGAACTCAGATGATACAGGAACAGCTCTGCCAGCAGATGTAGAGTTTCATCTCAGTGATGATGAGTACCTACTGCAAGCAAGTAGATGTAGTCTAAGAAAAGTATTGCATCTATTATTATGTGTATTATTTTATTATGTATTATTTTATTAGTATTATAATGTAGTATTATTATCTTCTTCCTCAGTTTGGTTTAAGCGACCAACTATCTCTTTCTCTTACCAATCTTACTCTCACTGTGATACATGTATTTAGTGTCATGAATTCATATTTACCTCAAATCAGGTAGCACCATCAATGACCCGACTGACAGGTGTTAAACTTATGAGTTGTTTTTAAGGATGTAAACGGACATGTGGCTGCATCGCATGGTTTGAAGCGTCAAAGATACCCTGATCTACGCAGTCAATCAATCATTAGCCAAGGATATCAGAGATCTTATCATTATTGGAAAGATTTCAGCCATAATTGACGTGTCAGAGACAACTGGCAAAAAGCACAAATACAAGGAGATGCAGCGAAAGCGAAACTGTTGCAACTTTGCTCACGAACGTATGATGTTTTTGATGTGTTACTGTAGAAAATCTGAGATCGACTGCGTTATTTTTTACAAAGCTGTTATTGTGATTACACACCGCTACATAATACTTTCTGGTATGTAGGTAAAAAAATATGCAGTGAAACATTTCTTTTTCTCAACAGAATAGGGAAAAACATGTTTCAAACACTGAAGCGACACTATAATAAGACAGAAATAGCTGTACCAAGGAGTTTCAATTACCAAGGTAGAAATAAGGGGGCTGTCACAGCAGATGATAGTAAAGGCATTGCAGACTTCTTAGACCACATCGCCTCTATTCACTCTCGTGACCTTCCAGGTCGAGTTTCAGGTAAGCCAACTAGGTTTTGAAATTTAAAAATCAAACAAATGCTTTCAAAACTTAATTACGGTTATTTTATTTTTTTGCGATTAGTTAACCTAAGTTATTAATTTTGTCAGAGCTATATTGAACATTATTCATCAAAAACATTCCAATAGGGTTTCGACATGAGGAACTAAAGATTCTGCCTGGTAGCTTCACAATTGAGTCAATCCGTGAGCTCTATAAGCAAAAGTGTCAAGAGGCTATGCTTAACTTCAAGTGTAAGTCGGCATTCAGAGCAATCTGGGAGGAGCTTCCGCCATACTTTATCATCAACAAACCAAGTAAATATCTGTGTTAGCTCTGCCAGAAAAATAACATGGCATACTTGAGGTATGTGCGTTTACAGTTTTAGTCTTAGTGATATTTGAGCATATTGAATATTCTGGCAAGTGTTCTTTGCACACTGTCCACTACCTTTCGTTATCGTTTGTCACAACAGGTCTGCAAACCAGCCGTTAGATAAACGAGCTGCAGAGATCAATCGGCAGCTGAATCTCCTTGAACATGGCTTAATGAGTGCATCCTGCCGTCACGACAATATCTAACAAAAGACTTGAAGCTTGGGGGTCAATACTTTTCTGACTAGACCTCCCGTTGCTCACTACGGATTTGATTATGCACAGCAGATAGATCAAAACCATTTTTAAAACATTGCTTGTTACAAAACGCGAAATCTCATTTTATATTTTTGTCAAAAACACACACATACACAGCTCAAAATATAACAATAATTGCTCGACTATTACAAGGTTATGAGGCCATGACTGTAGTGTTTTGAGTTTAAACACTGCTGAGTTTTAACAATTGGCAATTAGCAATTGCCAATTGCAAATGCTAATTAATAATTATAAAAATAATCAAGTTTATAAATAAAAATATACTTTTAAAAATAAAAACAGTAAATGTACAGTATACTTTCAAGCCTACAAAAAACAACAAATTTTACTTTTGTTTAATTCTTAGGTTTACTACCCTGCCGACCGGCTATCCTAATCTGAATCGGCTATCCTAAATATGCTAACTCGTTCATCTCAGTAAAAGTTCTGTGAATGGATTGGGTAATTATTCTAACACTGATACATTAGTATCAATGTTATGCCCAAAACCACCAGTTCAATGTGCAACACAATTTGGTCGTAGCTCCTTTACTGTATATTAAAGTGTTATTTTCCAACGACACAACATATTACCTTGACCTCACTGTTTTAAGTATTCTAGTTCATGTGGCGCCATTGGAAACTTTTTTATATTGTTCGCTATGTTCGCTTCCCTAAAGATTTCAATATTCATGAGAACATAATGCTTGTAGGGGGGGGGGGTGCTATGACCTTCCAAAACGTCAACAAATAATACTGTTTGATATTTAATCCATCAACTGTAAAGACAAATTTCTCAGTTTTTGGCGTCGACCACATTGACCAACACCCTCTTTGATATAACTCTGTGTCTTAAGTTAAATTGCTTTGATTTTAATTCCGACAACAGTTTTGAAAAGCTGACAAGTTTCTCTATTACTTTGGGCTAAAACCAATTTTGTGATCTGACCTAATTTGTATTAAAAATGACACGACCTGTCACATTTTTCCCAAATGTTTTAAATATGCAAGATTCAATGGGAGAACTTTGTTCAATCGAAACAAGCTATCGAAACCCGTCAAAAGACTCAAGTGCTTTATAAGGAAAAAGTGTTTAACGCGAAAGTCTGAGATACATGTAAAACTATTAAACTGCTACTATGAAGGACCGATATCAGACTGCTACTGCAACTGTTGAATGAACAGTTTAGGATAGATGAAAGAATCAATAACATAGCTGTTACTGTTTCATATCTGTTGGTATATCTGCATTTGTGTGTGTGTGTGTGCATTGTGGGCATGCATCTGTGTATCTGCGCATTGTGGGCATGCTTGTGTTTGCGTTTTGTGGGCATGCGTGGGTGTGTCTGCGCAAAGAGGGGATGTGTATGTATGTATCTGCATATTGTGGACATGTGTGGGTGTGTCTGCGCACAGTGGGCATGCATGTGTGTGCGTGCGTGTGTGCATCTGCGTATTGTGGGCATGCGTAGGTGTGTCTGCATATTGTGGACACGTGTGGGTGTGTCTGCCCATTGTGCAATATATATATATACAGATGCATCTGTTTTATTGCAGCACCATTATGTGCAGTAGCTATTACGGAGTGATGGGTTTTTGAGATATTAGATGGATTAAAGAAATTACAGTGTATTCTTATACAAATATCTGCTCCATCATACAACAGTTTTAACATACACTACAAAGTGGGATGAGCAATGCCTGGAAGGCCATGATGTCTGCTTAGCTTACTGAAGTAGAGGTTTTGTCCACTTTTTAGCAGTATTGTTGCACAAACACTGGCTCTGTCATCTCAGCTAGACATGGCTGAGTTCAGTGGTAAGATAACCTTGACAACTGGAAACATGCGCAGTTGAAAAGAGAGGGCAATTTGAGGTTAGATACCAAAGGTCAGGGTTCAATTCAAAGGTCACCACTGGTGACTTTTGTTAGGAATTGAATTCAATCTATGGTTTGCAGACCACTAAGTCTCGACTGCATTGTTTGTCAGTTGTCATGTACGCAGTTGGCACAAAATAGTTGTCACATATGCAATAGGCTAACTTAAAGCCCACATGTGATTAGTCGGTCTTAATCTCTTGTTTCATGGCTCTTTACTGGACCACTCAGCTCTAGAATTTTTATAGAATACTCACAGGCTTAGAAAGCCAAGTTGATTTTTGTTAACAATCTTTATACTCTAAAACTGGCTCAGCAGGTTTGAACAGTTGTTAGCAAAAAGCAATCAACAGTTGACAATAAGCAATTAAAAGTTGACAATAAGCCATCGAAAGTTGGCAATAAGCAATCAAAAGTTGGTAATAAGCAATCAACAGTTGGCATTAAGCAATCAACATTGACAATAAGCAATCAACAGTTGGCAATAAGCAATTAACAGTTGACAATAAGCGATGCATTGGTGCACTGGTGCATTGGTGCGAATGCACTGGTGCATTGGTATGCCTCAGAATATGATCATAGACATCTGTAGACCTATCATAACCTATCATAACCCGAGAAAATCAACTGTAAACAGTTTTAAATAGAAGTTGAAAGGTGCTTCACATCCAGGCATGTCAGTTGCTAATATCCAGGCATGTCAGTTGCTAATATCCAGGCATGTTAATTGCTATTATCCAGGCATGTCAGTTGGTAATATCCAGACATGTCAGTTGCTAATATCAAAGCATGTCAGTTGCTAATATCCAGGCATGTCAGTTGCTATTATCCAGGCATGTCAGTCGCTAATATCCAAACATGTCAGTTGCTAATATCAAAACATGTCAGTTGCTAATATCCAGGCATGTCACTTGTTAATATTCAGGCATGTCAGTTGCTTCTACTTGCTGCTACCTGCTAGACATGTCACTGTTGCTTTTGATCAGCGTGATAGTCTGCATGCAGAGCATTCCTATTGGAGTGGCTCTTGCCTTGCTTTTTAAATGTTCACTTGTCTAGACTTGTCGACTTTTGATCTTTGTTGAGGCAGTTAAGAGTTTATCAGAAGACCAGTATCGAAGATGAAATAATACGTTTGCAGAGCTTATGAACTGGAGTAAATCAAGCATCAGCCATAAGTATCAGTAATCAATGATTTAGCAGAAGTTGGGTTGTTAAGTAGAAAGAGGTTAGTAAACTCTAACACCACTAGGTTTGTGTGCTAAACACAACTGAATGGTTTAGTGCCAAATAAGCTTTCTTTTTGTTGACTTGAACACTTACTACTCTATGGGAGGTGATATGGTAGCATATACAACACCACACATAGGAGCTGAGACATTTACTGTAATAAATGTGTCACATCTGTCTTGGATTATTTCGATGTGACCAAAAGGTAAATGTTATCCGCAATTTCAAAGTGAGACTGAAAGACTATAATCAGTTAAATAGAGACTGTGCACTATGGCAAAAGTAAGGGAGATAATTGACTATTATCTCTCATGAAGCCAATATGATGGCACAAAGGCATATCACAGCGAACACCAGTTTTATATTACCTCAACAGTAGTACTCAATGGCTATTAGTAATATTTATAGTTTGGTAGGGATTCTGGCGTGTCCAAATTGTTTGCAGGTTCTGGACCATGGATGCATTCGACAGAGATAATCAAGCAGTTGTCTACTACTTCAAGGTTGTCAGCTCGTGAACAAAAGCTCTTTTAATACTCCATAAGTCTCCACCCATACAAGGTATCCGGGGTGAGAAAACAATTTCATATATATATACAGTATATATATATACATATACAGTGAAACTCGGATAACTCAAACTTCAAGGGACCGAGCAAAAGTGTCCAAATTATCTGAGTGTTCAAGTTATCAGAGCACTGTTACAAGTCCATGTATTTACTTATTTATTAGTAGATACATGAACATATACAAACTATAATATAAATCAAAAGCACAAATGGCTTGTTTCAAATTAAATGCTTCTAATGTAAAGTTTAAAACGTTTTTATCAAAAAGTATAGAGATTTTTCTATCACTTGAGATTGGTTTGTTGTTTGAGGTTATGTTATTGCCAGGACGTTTTTTAGATTGACATTGGCAAAACTTGATCGTTGCTGAAATGCTCAAAAGACAAGACATCTTTTTCTTTTGAGCGTTTTACCCACGATCAATTTTGTCGATTTTTCTTGAAGTTAATGCAAAGATTAACTTACTTTACCTATCATTCCTTAAGAGCAACACTCCGAGGCAGTTCAATTAAAAGTTTTACGAGGTTTTACGGTACATTGTATATCACTAACGATTTTTGAATGGATACTTATTAAATGTACACACGTATTCTGTGTTTAGGTCAAACGATGAATAGTTTTTTTTAGCTAAGACAACGTATACGTTTAATTACCACAATTTTTAAAACGTTTTAAACATTCAACATTCCGACGTTGATTCAACACGGAATCCACGTCGGAAAACTATTCATCACGGGCTAGCCGGGTCACGCACTCAAGGATTTTCGCCACGCAAATACAAAACAAAAACATGCTGTTTTTGTTTTGTATGTGCGTGGCGAAAATCCTTGCGCCCGTGACCCGGCTAGCCCGTGCTATTCATCGTATAACAGTATAAATCAAATTTCACCAAACCTTTAGAACAGTCGTTGACAAAAATATTTTGCCGATGGAGGTAGTAACGACGCTTATGAATTACGAAAAGTTGAGGTTTACCTTTATGGCTTGGAATAAAGTTATTTTCTAAAGCGATAGCAACCGTTTCGGAAGCCGTTGGGCAAAAAACAGTTCGAATTAACAGTGTTGAGTTCGAGTTACATAGAGCCATTTATCATTGCGTAGGAACGGACCAAGCAAATCCAGTCGAGTTAACCATGTGTTCGCTATAACCGAGGGCGAGTTATCTATGTTTCACTGTATATATATATATAAATTGTTTCCTCACCCCGGATACCCCGTATGGGTGGTAAATTCTGCTCTAACTCGGGTCTCCTACCAGAGACCTGGGAGTTTGAGTACTCGCCTCAAGATCTTAGCTGTTCCCAATAGCGCACTTTTCCATTATATATATATATCATCAACTCTCATTGGTAGTGGGATTTGTGTCCCTTGCCAAAGCTCTGAGCTGCACTGATGAGGCTTCAGTTGCCGAAACAGTACTGTCTGTAGCATATATATATATATATATATATATATATATATATATATATATATATATATATATATATATATATATATATATATATATATATATATATATATATATATATATATATATATATATATATATATATTAATATATATATATATGTATATATATATATATATATATATATTAATATATATATATATATATATTAATATATATATATAATCCGTACTTCTACATCCGTACTGACAAGCATGTCCTAGCAAACCAACCAGATATAGTGATGGTGGACAAGGAGAACAAGAGAGCTCCTATAATAGATTTAGCAGTACCCAATGACTACAATATAGACAGCAAAGAAAAAGAAAAGGTAGAAAAATATCTCCCTCTTGGAGAACAGATTGAAAAATGCTGGGATGTAAGAACAACTGTAATCCCAGTAGTCATTGGTGCAGTGGGCGCGATAGCACCGGCGCACAGAATGTTGCTAGCCCAGACACGAACAGCAATCAACTCAGGTGAGTTGCAGAAAAGTGCCTTACTGGGACCAGCTAAGATCTTGAGGCGAGGGCTTAAAGTCTCAGGTCTCTGGTAGGAGACCCGAGTTAGAGCAGAAACTACTGCCAACCTTACGGGTTAACCGGGGTGAGGAAACAATTTATATATATATTTATATTTAAATTGTTTCCTCACCCCGGTTAACCCGTAAGGGTGGTAGTAGTTTCTACTCTAACTCGGGTCTCCTACCAGAGACCTGAGAGTTTAAGCACTCGCCTCAAGATCTTAGCTGATCCCAGGAAGGCACTTTTCTGCAACTCACCTGAGTTGATTGCTGTTGGTGTCTGGGCAAGCAACATTCTGTGATCCGGTGTTATCGCGCCCAGTGCCCCAATGACTACTGGGATTACAGTTGTTCTTACATCCCAGCATTTTTCAATTTCTTCTCCAAGAGGGAGATATTTCTCTACCTTTTCTTTTTCTTTGCTGTCTATATTGTAGTCATTGGGTACTGCTATATCTATTATAGTAGCTCTTTTGTTCTCCTTGTCCACCACCACTATATCTGGTTGGTTTGCTAGAACATGTTTGTTAGTACGGATGTAGAAATCCCAGAGGATCTAAGCGCGGTCATTTTCATTCACCTTACCAGGAGTTTCCCGTCAGTGTTGTGGTTTATTAAGGCCATACTCGTCACATAGACTTCTATACACAACACCTGCGGCATGGTTTTGCCACTCAGTGTATGATTTTCCTGCTAGCTGCTTGCATCCATTAATGATGTGTTGGATGGTTTCAGGTGCATCTTTGCACAGTCTGCATCTAGGATTGTCTCTAGTGTGATATATTTTTGTTTGGAGTTGCCTTGTTGGGAGCACTTGCTCCTGGGCTGCCATGATTAGCGACTCTGTATTGGTCGTTAGGTTGCCTTTTTTCAGCCACATATATGTCTGGTGAAGATCGCCAACCTTAGATATTTGTTGGTGGTAAGCACCATGAAGAGGTTTCGTGTGCCAGTCAATTTCCTTATCATCAAGGCAAAGGTCCATTGTAAGAGCAGCCGATTGAAATTCTGCTAGCAACTTATCTGAAGTGGCCATGGAGGCTGCATAAGCTTTGATGCTTTGTTCTTCCTCCTTTACTGTCTGCTGTACACTTTTGAGTCCCCTACCGCTATCTTTCCTATCGAGATACAATCTAGTAATATCAGATTTTGGGTGGAGTGCTCCATGCATGGTCAGCAGTTTACGATTTGCTGTATCTGTTTCCTTGATGGCTTCCTCAGTCCACTTTATTATACATGCTGAATATCTTATTACTGGCAGTGCATAGGTATTTATTGCCATGACGTGATTCCTGGCATTGAGCTGGTTTCGTAGGACCTGCTGAAGGCGTTTCTTGTATTCGGTGATGGCTTTGTCACGTACCTCGGCTTCGTGGTTGATGTTGCTTTGTATAATTCCCAAGTACTTGTACCCAAATTCTAAATTTTTGATGGTACCATTTTGCACTCTTACGCCATCTGTGAGCATAGAATGGATTTTTTTAGGATTTAGCCTTCCACATTGCTCAATACCGAAGGTCATTCAGATGTCTTTGCTGTATACCTGAGTGAGGTGTATTAGCGAATCAATGTCTCTTTCTTTGTTAGCGTACAGCTTGATGTCATCCTTGTAGAAGAGGTAGTTTATTTTGGTGCCACTTTTTAACTGGTACCCATATTGAGTCTTCTCCAGCATATTGCTTAGAGAGTTTAGGCATATGGTATAAGTTTTGGCAGAAGAGCAGCGATGATAAGGAGTGATATTGATAGATGCTTTGCTTTATTTTTACATTCGCCAGTTTTTTGCCATTGGCCTCTAGTTCCGTTTTCCATTTGGTCATTGACATCTTGATTAATGCCTCAAGAGCAGGGTGAACATTGTACATACTGATACACTCAAGTATCCAACTATGAGGAAGTGAGTCATAGGCCTTTTTGTAGTCAATCCAAGCCACGGCAAGATTGGTATGCCTTCTCCTGCTGTCTTGGCAGATCGTTCGATTCACCAGTAACTGATGTTTGGCTCGTCGGGTGTTGCGCCCAATTCCTTTCTGAGCACTAGTCATATAGTGACTCATGTACTGTTCCAGTTTGTCTGCAACTATTCTTGAGGGCAGTTTCCAGGTCATGGGCAAGCACATTATTGGTCGATAGTTTTTGGGAATCGGTCCCTGCTTTGGATCTGTTATCAGAAGTACAGTTCGTCCTACGGTCAGCCATTCCGGATGGTCGCTTTCTTCTCTTAGGCATTCTATCTGCTCAGCCCGTCTAGTGCGAAGTGATGTCAATTTCTTCAACCAGAAGGTTTGAATCATGTCATGGCCAGGTAGTGCCCAGTTCTTCAGTGCTGCACTCTGCACTTTATATCCAATTCGCTGATGGTGAGTCCAATTGTAGCCACAGTGTGTTGGTGGCCACAGTGTGTTGGTGGCTCTCTTTAAGCCTCTTCAGCCAACTTGCAGTAGTGTTATGAGTAGTCTCTTTCTGTCAGATGTCCTTTCAGGACTTTGAGGTGCTGGATCGGGGAGGATCTGACATTGGCATCCGCAGTTCACTTTGACCCGAGAATACACTCTAGATGGATTATTGATGAACAGTTTGTTCATTCTTTTGTTATTCCGCTCCTTGGTGTACCGCTTCAGTCATGATGAGAGTGCTACTAGCTGCTGTTTGGCAGATTCTGAAGCTTCTATTGTGGCTTCCCTTTTTGGATGCTCCAAACTGTGGTTAAAACTCTCACTGAGCCTACTAACATTCCTGTGCAAGTCCTTGATCTTCTTTTGTAGCCTCAGCTGCAAAGATGGAATGGCTTGAAGCCTTGTTGACATTGGCTTAATACCCATCTCCTCCAAGATGACGGTTGCCATACTGTAAATTAGGGCATTAGTCTCACTGATCGATTGAGTTGGAATCGATTCCAGTGCCAAGTTAATGTCTTCTAACAGCTTCTTAGGTATGGCCTTGCTAACTCTCCGTAGTAGTACCCCGCTTTCATAATCATTAGCCGTCGCCATCTTGTTGATGATATTTTCCGCAAGCTCTTACCCTTGGGTCAAGGTCAAAGTACATGTCTTCTTCAACCTGTGAGTCAACACAAGATTGTGTATGTGTGACTGCTGGTGTCTATATGCACTGCTCGTTGGTCGAGGCTACTTGGGTGAGTTGGTTCCTAATTTCATCTACCTCAAGTTCCGACATGAGGCGCCGCTTGATTATGTTACTCTTCTGAGCTACAAGTTGCTCAGCGGTTAATGGCAATTCAGGGCGCATGTTTATCCACAGTTGACGCATCCTTCCCATGTAGCCCCACTTTTGAGGTTCAATGTTCACTCATAAAGTAGCTCTGCATGAGGTCTGTGTTATCAGTTCGAGACTATTTCATCCGTTTTAAACCATTAGCGAATTTTTCACTGCTGTCTCCTGGTTCAGCTACAGGCATCACAGACCTTGTTTGACCGGGCGACATCCGAGTAGGCACGGCTTTGGTTATTGCACTCATCATGGAGGTCGTAGATGTTATACAAGCAAAGATCTTGTCTAAGGATCACCAGAAGGGTGCAGTTGTTGGGGTTTGAACTTAGGACCTAATGATCACCATCCCGACACCTTACCACCTGCACTACCTGCCCTGTATATATATATATATATATATATATATTTATATATATTGATATATGTATATAATAATAATATATATACCTACTAGCTGAATGCTTGGCGGTGCCCGGGGAATAAAAGTTTTTGCACAGAAAATTTATTTTTGTTTAACATATATCAACAGTTACCATTTGAACTTGCTAACTTCATATCATGAGAAAATTGTTTTGCTTAGTTTAAAGGTTGACTTGCAACAAAATTCGCATTACAGTTATTTGGTATGGAAAGATTCACCATGTCTTACTCTGTTGTTTTTTAGGTGCCAAATACGTGGAAATGTGATTACAAACCCTTAAAAGCTCAAAAACGAAAAGCCGCCGTAGATTGGACTCTAGTTATTTATCTGACATGTTCATTACAGTTTTTTTATTGTCTTGTCACATGATGTTCTCACGTGTATTAAAAGGCCAATAAAAAGCTCACTATAAAACATATCGTAGCACTAGTTTATGGCAAACACTTTGGGTTTTACCGAAGCCCCCGTATTAAATATAGATGCTCGCTACTTTACAGTTTTGTTTTGGCATTATTCAATCGTCAAGTCGTAATTTGATCACATGGCCCAATACTTCGCAAATAATTTTGCAGCACTTTTCGATTATCACAGGTAACCAACAGGCTTGTCATGATTATCAGACAATGATATGTACTCCTTCGAGCTAAGATTATAAATTTTAACGATTTTTTACGGTCAGTTATAAGATTTCAGTGCTAAAAGTGACAACATTACAATGACGATAAAACAGACGCATAAGAACAATAGACATGGTTTTATTGAATGCGTGAAGGATATTTTTGAAAATATTTCGATGAATGAGGTTGCATGAAAGTGTAAACAGAAACCATCCTCTAACAACTATGTCCCATTTGAGCCGTTTTGGAAAGCGAATCCAAGCTACAGCGGTCTCGAGTGGCTGCGATTAACTGTTTGTTTTTTAGTTTTTAAAAGCTTTTAATCACATTTCCACATATTTGGCACCGACAACACAGCAGAGTAAGATATAGTGAATCTTATGATACCAAAACTGTAATGTGAATTTTGTTGCAAGTCAACCTTTAAATAAATTAAGAGAAAAATAAAACATCTGTAAAGGTTTTCCCTTCTCTGTGAGTTGAGCAATCACTTGCGCAAACACTCACAATTTCTTTATTCCGAGATATTAAAATTTCTATAGCTGAACATTTACAACGACGAAAACACAAACTTTGAGAAATATATATACATATAGATATATGGATAGATATATACCTCATATTTGTTGTGCAGCCGTTGTGTAGGCACAGGTTTCAGACCAAACATTATATATGAAGTTCTGGATCCATGCAACTGGGCTATAATCACAAAAAATCAATTGTGTGGTTTTCTATTGCAGGAATAACTAACGATTGTTGATATACAGCTGTACAAGCTAGTGGAGTAGGTAATAGCAGTAGAAGGTTATTCTTAACCCTTACACTCGAGTATACTGGTACTTAATAGGGCATGAAATGGTTAACGTTTTAGTTGCAGCTTTCACTATTAAAATGGCGCAAAGGGTAAACTTGTTTTTTTCAGTTTTTTTTGAGAAATTTTTCTTTGAGGGGACATGAAACTGACAGTCATTTCAGGACTATATAACAATGGATGTTCTATGTGTGTTGAGACCAGCAGAAAACTAGTAAAAGTAGTTATGCTAAATGTCTTCTAAACCATTGAAAAATTAACACACAAGATCAAAGGCAAGGTCTTATGCTAAAAATTTACAGCCGAGAAGGGAAAACTTAACATATTGCACACATATGTATTAGGAATGCTCAATTAAATGTATACAAGATTTACCGTAAATATACTACGGTATAAGCAACTAGCAAAGCTCTAACCAATTGCTGGCTAAACCAAAATTCAGTACATCGTATTTGACCAAGAGACATATACCTTTGCATGTAACTGAAATGTTGCGCTAATATGAACACTCCTTTGAATCAAACAGTTTCAAACCTTGTTAGTATTTTATCTTTTTGAAAAACTTGGAGTCGGAGAAGAACAGTTTTTGTCTAATGAAAGAGTACTTTACCTAAGCCAGCCATACTCTCAACTCTATGAAAGAAAACGAAGAAACTAACTTATGTTCTATTGTTAAAAGTATTTCTATTGCCTGATGTGTGTAATGTAACCATGATATTGTTTTTAAAGGATGAAACATCCGGAGAGAATTGTGTCTCTTGAAATTCTCTGAGCAAAGATTGAACTTAACGAGCCATGCAATGTACATAACATCACGAGTAACTGAGTCATGCACCATCCCTAGTAACTGAGTCATGTCATGTACCATCACTAGTAACTGAGTCATGTCATGTACCATCACTAGTAACTCAGTCATGTAATGTACTATCAATAGAAACTGAGTCATGTAATGTACCATCACTAGTAACTGAGTCATGTCATGTACCATCACTAGTAACTCAGTCATGTAATGTACCATCAATAGAAACTCAGTCATTTAATGTACGGTCACTATTAACTCAGTCAGGCAATATACCATCACTAGTAACTGAGTCATGTAATGTACCATCACTATTAACTCAGTCAGGTAATGTACCATCACCAGTAACTGAGTCATGTAATGTACCATCACTAGTAACTCAGTCATTTAATGTACCATCACTAGTAACTAAGTGTGTGCTACCTTACTGTCTGCGCTCACAGAAGGTAAACAATGAATCGCAAATAGATGGATGTAACATTTGGAAGGTTTTCTTGGATAGATATTTTGTTTAAGGATTTTACAAATAAATGAAAATTGGACAAGTTTTGCCTGCTCTTAGTTGTTTGGCTCATCTACCAAGTTGACTTAGTTAAGTGATTGAAAAGTTAACAAGTATGCGAAGCGTTTGTCTGTCTAGGCGTTTGGAGATATTGAGATTGCCATGAACGTACTAAAGAAGGGAGACTCGAACATTCATCCAGTAAATAGAAAGTACTTGTCACTTTAGTTTGACCTTGAGCCAATGAATAAATATTGCGATATATACAAGGTAATGCTACTTTTACTTCAACAGCTATTTTATACTCCTTATATTGACATATACATACATTGGGCCGGTATGAATGTTTCTCTCTTTCAGTAGTAAATTATTATTGTCAGCCTTTTACTTATATTTCAGCATTTATTAGATTCTCAGTGCTGTTCAACTTACTGGTTATGTCATATATTAGTGTATAAACATCATATTAGATGAGACTGGACAACACTTGTCAATTGTTTAGCTTCTCTAGCCAATATTTGCTGGCCAGTTGTCAAGTTTTAGCTGATAGAAAACACAAATGTATTAAGAGTGCTCCTTAGGCAAACATCATTGACACAACCAAAAGTCTCAATGTAGTGCAGTTTTTACTAGTCTTACAGCCAATCAGCTACATGTATATACATTTCATTTCCACTAGCCAATGAGCCAGTTGTGTTCAATTTCCACTAGCCTATGAGCTGGTCGCATTCCTTTTCTACTAGCCAATGAGCTGGTCACATTCCTTTCCTATTAGCCAAAGAGCTGGCCACATTCCTTTTCTACTAGCCAATGAGCTGGACACAGTCCTTTTCTACTAGCCAATGAGCTGGTTGCATTCCTTTTCTAATAGCCAATGAGCTGGTCACATTAAATTTCTACTAGCCAATGAGCTGACTGCTCTGCTGTATTCAACTGTCTAGTTTTGCAAACTGTATTAGGTCTACTGAGTGAATGTTACATTCTGCCTTTCACCTTGCTTATTAGGACGCTTTGGTTCATTTTTTGTGGTAACTTTAACGGTTTTAACAAAGTTATCACCCATCACAACTCTTCATTAATCACATGTTTGTATGATTTTGTTAGTTAATCAAGAGCTATTTGCTAAACACCCTCACTTCCTCGCTCTACCAATATTCCATAGAATTGTTGGACATATTCCATTGCGACAAAGATCAGCCATCGGGACCACATGTTGGCAATAAGACAGTTGTATTTCTAATATTTTTTGGTTGTATCTCCAATATTGTTAGTCGATCTCCAATATCGTTAGTCGTATCTCCAATATCGTTAGTCTTATCTACAATATCGTTAGTCAGGTCTCCAATATCGTTAATCGTATCTCCAATATCGTTAGTCGTATCTCCAATATTGATAGGCGTATCTCCAACATGTTTAGTCGTATCTCAAATATTGTTAGTCATCTCCAATATTGTTAGTCGTATCTCCAATATAGTAGCCTGATTTCTTTACAGAAACACTGTGTTTTTTTATTTATTTACTTTATGTTGGCTATTGTATGTAGGCCTGTCGTTTTCAGTTTCTGTGATTTCTTATGATTACTCAACTCAATGTTTATGTATTGCATGCATGATGACTCATTCATATATCTATGTATTGCATACATGATGACTCATTCATATGGCTATATATTACGTGCATGATGACTCATTCATAGGGCTATATATTACGTGCATGATGACTCATTCATATGTCTATGTATTGCGTGCATGATGACTCATTCATATGGCTATATATTACGTGCATGATGACTCACTCATATGGCTATATATTACGTGCATGATGACTCATTCATATGGCTATATATTATGTGCAAGATGACTCAATCATATGGCTATGTATTACATGCATGATGACTCATTCATATGGCTATGTGAGCTCATCATTCTCTGTCTAACATGTACTGGCGCACATTGCGTAGAATGCTACTCTGGCATGGCTCCAGGCTTACCAACTGGGTTGGAATTCTGGCTAAGGGACAGAGAATTGCACCCCTGGAGGGGGTGCAATTCTCAATGTTAATCGTTCGCTATCAATTCGCTATTTGAGCTTTGAATAGCCATTAATATCTTACCTAGCAATGTCTCGTTCGCTATCAATGTTAATATCCAATTTTACCTCCTAAATTCTCTTGTGTAACCTCATCTTGCCTGCTATTTACCTGCTTCTGATAGCCAGTTTACTTTTCTGCGTTTCTTTTTGCTTCATAGTTTCGCAAGGGTGTCTATTTCCCTGATTGCTCCAGTAAAAGTGCCATTTATTGCTTTCCAACAAAAGCAAAAATGTTGGATTGCTCCTGCGTAATGAGGACATGCTAGGTAAGTTATATGTATGTTACTAGTTAAGTTATACCAGCTAGACTGTTTAGATGTACACAAGTGAAGTTATGCAAGCTAGACTGTTTAGATGTACACTAGGTAAGTTATACCAGCTAGACTGTATAGATGTACACAAGTGAAGTTATACCAGCTAGACTGTTTAGATGTATACTATGTAAGTTATACCGGCTAGACTGTTTAGATGTACACTAGGTGAGTTATACCAGCTAGACTGTTTAGGTGTACACTAGGTATGTTGTACCAGCTATACTGTTTAGCTGTATACTAGGTAAGTTGTACTAGCTAGACTGTTTAGATGTACACTAGGTATGTTATACCAGCTAGACTGTTTAGATGTACACTAGGTAAGTTATACCAGCTAGACTATATAGATGTACACTAGGTAAGTTATACTAGCTAGACTATATAGATGTACACTAGGTAAGTTATACCAGCTAGACTATATAGATGTACACTAGGTAAGTTATACCAGCTAGATTGTTTAAATGTACACTAGGTAAGTTATTCCAGCTAGACTATAATATAGATTACACTAGGTAAGTTATACCAGCTAGACTGTATAGATGTACACTAGGTAAGTTATACCAGCTAGACTATATAGATGTACACTAAGTAAGTTATACCAGCTAGACTGTTTAGATGTACACTAGGTAAGTTATTCCAGCTAGACTATATAGATGTACACTAAGTAAGTTATACCAGCTAGACTATATAGATGTACAATAGGTAAGTTATACCAGCTAGACTATATAGATGTACACTAGGTAAGTTATACCAGCTAGACTATATAGATGTACACTAGGTAAGTTATACCAGCTAGACTGTGTAGATGTACAATAGGTAAGTTATACCAGCTAGACTGTTTAGATGTACACTCGGTAAGTTATTCCAGCTAGACTATATAGATGTACATTAGGTAAGTTATACCAGCTAGACTATATAGATGTACACTAAATAAGTTATACCAGCTAGACTGTTTAGATGTACACTAGGTAAGTTATACCAGCTAGACTGTTTAGATGTTAACATTCAGTCTAGTCTAGCCATTCATGAGATTTTGGCTAATCTTTCAAAGATTCCTGAGCTCTTGCATCATGACCACCAGGTCAGCATAATTAGAGGGTTTATTGTTTCTGTGCAGGTCAGCAAAATGAGATAGTCTCTTTAGACTACTGTGCTGACAAGCTGCCTAAAGGAAAAACTCTTTAAAAGCTTGTGGGAAGATGACTCCAAACCCAAAGGGCAATACTGACCTGTTACAGTAAGTCCATTTCATCGGGTGCCACCATTAAGTTCCTATTGAATTTTTACTTGGTATGTAAACGAAACATTTACACCAAATACAACTTTTATATTATTGCAAAAACTCAAACTGTGTTAATTAAAGTTTGAGAAGACTCTAAGAGTTTGAGAAGAGTTTAAAGACTCAACACCAGAAGACTGATGGAAAACTTATCAAATGCTTTAACGTTTTCCATTATCATATGAAGGCTGTTAATATTGAAGCAGTTTATCACTGTGATCATCAAGTAGTGATCATGTTCTTGTTGACTATAAATCTATTTGTCATGAGTTTAGATAGCTCTACATATCGGTTTATTATAGCGTATGATATCTTAATCACACAGGGATGGCGTGACTGTACCATGTGAAAATCCTAAGATGACATACATTCAACTCATCAGGTTATACGCTCTACAACAATGTGTACATAGTCTATAACACCAATCAGATTAAGATGAAATATCTTCTCAAGGTCAGGTTCAACTTCCGCCACTAACTCCTTCCATACCAATGCCAACTAGGCTCGATTGCTTTAGTTCTTTCTTGCCAGTTTTCTTTGTATTGTCTCGTTGTTATGATTTTAGGCTTCGTTATTATATAGATTTGTAGTTTTCAACTTTTTAGATAATTTCTCGTGGTACTATTGCACATTGTTCTATTCTTTACTGTGTAAATGAGGATAACAGTTGGCAAGTTACTGTTGCCACTTGTCGTTAGTTGCCACTTTCTGTTAGTTGCCACTTGCTGTTAGTTGCTCGCAGTAAATGCTATCAAAAGTTCTTTCAAACAGCCAATCAAAACTTGCAAGGAACACTTTGCTAAGTTTTCTTATTATGTTGTATCAAATACATGTACATGTGTGTGGACTCGATAATTCAGGCTGGTTCATTGCTGCCACAAGTAGTGGTTAGTTTAACATGACCTTGACCTGCAGTCTTCCTTGTTAATGGTCACACTATCAGCTCTCTACCAGATATGAATTGGTTCAATGCCATAGAGTCAAATTACCTGCTGGTGAAAATGTTACATGAATTCATTACCGGTTTTTAGTAACACGAGTAATGATCCTTACTCCATCCTTACTTCCTCATGCAAGATGTGCCTAAGAATATTCATCATCAGAATTATCAGAATTTCACTCTTTTGTGAAGTCACTGAGGTTTAAATTTGATCCATTGTTTGTAGAATTATCTATAAGTGGTTTACAACCTGATCTAAATACTTTAATATGTTTTGATGAATGATGAGAACACCCTTCAGGAACAGCAAATGGCTTAATACCAGCCATGTTACGGTGTTTCAAAGTGCGTTTACTAACTTCAAAGCTCTTTGGTTTTTTCCTTAAAACTTTGCAAACAACACCATCAAATAAGTAATAACTGTATCCGTTTAACATGTTTACTTAAAGTAGTTCCTTGATAGACTTGTTTAACTGGGTCTGATATTTGAACTTATATTAAAAATGGTACAGCAAACATTCTAAGACTCACATGTAAATGCTGCTCTGTCCGAAAAAGATTAAAAAATATAGGTGACATTAGCAATGCTTTGTTCATAAAAGAATTAATTTTATCTTTCCAAAATTTTCACCAGCTAGTGAGGAAATGAAGCATCACATTTTATTTGAACGTCATGACTATTATAATGCCACTTGAGTGGAAGGGTTGGAATAATACAGCGCCATAGGACTCAAATAGAGGTTTCATATTATATCCCAAATATTTTCAGCCTTTCTTTGAATAGAACTTTTGTTGCTCTTCAGGGAAGATAGGATTAACAGTATCATAAAATACGCTTAGATCAAGGCATCGCCGTCGGGTTCTAATGAACCATTCGCTACAGCAGAAAAAGTTGTTGATCAGTCATTTTCCATCGTCCCAGTTAGTCAATTATTCTCAAACAGGGAAGTTTTTGTTAAAAACCTTAATTGTTTTAACCAGAGTAAATCAAAACATGCCTGTCTGTTTATACTTAGTACAAGTAGCTTACTCAACAGCACCCAGACTAGTTGTTAGTTTAACATGATCTTGATCTCCAGTTTTCTTTGAGAATGATGACCAATCGGCTTTCCATCAATGTCTTTCAAAGCATGTCTAGTCTGCAAAACCTGTTACCATATAGATTACACTGGGCAACCAGGTTTCAAAAATTTTTTACTCGCCGAACCAAATTAGCTATTTTCAGTCAAGTTTTTTGTGCTAAATACAAATATTCGCATAGAAAATCGAGAGGATTTTGGTTAGTGAGCTAAAGAAGGTTGTCCGATCATTGACCCTCTGTTCACAGATATTGCAACTTTAAACCTGCTGCTGGCTTTAAAGGGAAATTACCACTTTCCCTGACAAGTGAAAAATACCAAGGAGACACAACTGTTCTGCTGGTGCAAGGTGGTAAACTCTTGGAAAGAACAAGCCAAATTAGAGTGATTCAGAAAATTGCTGACTTAGTCACATATTGAGGATGATACTTGCCAGTGCATTGTGATGCTGATGCAATTAACAGTATTACCAACATAGTGACTTGTCAAAGATGATGCTCGCTTGAGCAATGTGAACGCTGGTGCAATTTAGGATAATTTCCTGTTATTATCTAAAAATTGCTGGTGCTTTTAAATCACAGCAACCTAATGTAAAAATGGTAGATCGTTGATTACAAACCTTACTAACCTGACAGGATTATGTAGCTAAGCTCAGAGATCCTTAAAGCACATAAATTACATAATTTTTTTATTGTGTATTTGAATACATCAGAGTTTTGGCTTTCAAATGAGCTATTGTTTGCCATGGTGAGACAGACATTGGTTGGTGTTTATAAGATTTTCCCAGAGCTCTACCGCAAAAAAGTTTACAGGCGTAGTCTCAAAAATTGTGACGTCACAATTCTCATATTCGTTGTTGTGTGCTCTTACTGCTTATTTATCAACTATGATAATGACGATAATGACGCTAGTGGCAGGCAAAGGTAGGACAACTCCAAAGAACGAATGAAGATGACAAAGGACTCAGTGTCATTAGTTCTCCATGTACACATTATTTCTATGATAAGTACCTCAGACCTCAAGAACCATACTATATTTTTCCGATGATATTATGCACTAGCTCTTTATTTTTAATGTGATGTTGCGGGTGACGACTGAGACTAATTAATTTCAAGCATTGCGTGATCTCGCGAAAGTGCGATTGGCGTTTAGTCCTACGGCCACGCAACCGCAAGTCATATTTTATTCGATTTGATTTCATTACCTTTATCAACAAAAGTACATTTATTGAATCATAATTATTGAATCATTAATTAACCCAGAACATGTGTTTTTATTGGTCGGGCGTCAGCAAGATCGCGGGTATTGTTGATTATCTAGAATCTTAGTTTATTATTAGCGCTCTTCGGGTTTAACAGCACCGATTGTCACAGAAAAACGCAGCCTCAATGGCAGCGAAAGGGATCGACGACCTAAGGCTAAATGAGAATTAGGTCGTCACATTTTGAGTACCTGAACCAAGTGTTTTTTTTGCAGGACGTACTTTTGACACCTCGTTTTTCCTAGTTCTATTATTTTTTGTGTATTGAGTATAGGCTCATTCAAAAGCCAAGACTGATATATTGAAATATATAATTAAAAAAATATATAATTTATGTGCTTTAAATGTTTTTTCTTTGTATTGCGGAAGCTTTTCACAGGTAGCTACTTTCTCTAACTTTGGATGACCATTTAATTTTCTTTTTCTAAAAATTAACAGCTAATATACGTATTTTCATGTTTTACTGCTACAGCCAGTATAACCCAATTACTGTATAGCTGTATCAATAAAATTGTATATCGAATTGTAGGGAAGCTCTTGACACGAGTGTCTCTAGGGATGTGAGTAAATGCTTACTTCTACATATTTTCTATGTCTATGCTACTATCACTAACTCCTTTTGGAACACGTTAGTTAGGCTCTTGATGTTCTCTATTTCGTCTCATACCAACTTACCTTCTCATATTTTTGAGGAGAAACGAAACTTGCGGGCAACCTTTTGCATTGGAAATACCAAAGACTTTTTACTATAGAAACACCAATAACTTTCTACTATAGAAATACCAAGAACCTTTTACTATGGAAATATCGATAGCGTTTCATTATAGAAATACAAAGAGCTTTGATGTGGAAATACCAAAAGCTTTTTACTATGGAAATACCGATAGCATTTCATTATGTAAATTTTTGCTTAAACTTGTTGTCTATATGCTATTTAGTTTAGATTTTTAGCAACTCAACAGTCAGAGATTCTATATAGTATTAAGTTTTGTCCTTTACTTGATTAGAGCCGACGTGTTTTAGTCTTAAAGATTGACTTGCGACAAAATTCATATAACAGTTATTTTGTATCAAAAGGTTCACTATGTCTTACTCTGCTGTTTGGTAGGTGCAAAAAAGGTGGAAATGTAATTATAAGCTCTTAAAAGCTACAAAGCGAACAGTTAATCACAGCCATCACCAAAGCGCCATAGTTTGGAATACCTTTATTTCAATGATGTACTCATTTCAGCGTGGTAATTTTGTGATGCACGTGCTGTTATCACCTGAATTGAAAGGCCGATAAAAAGCTCAATAGAAAGTTTTTTGTAGCATTAGTTTATCCCAAACTCTTGGGGTTTTACCGAAAATCTCTTATCAAATATAGATGCTCGCTACTTTACAGTTTCGTTTCAGCTTGGTATAATCATCTAATCGTAATCTGATCACATGCCACACAGAACGATTTCTGCAGCATTTTCCGACTATCACCGATGACCAACAGGCTCGTCATGTTTATCAAAGGAAGATATGCATTCCTTTGAACTAAAGTTGAAAAATTAAACTAATTTTTATGGTAGGCTTTGAGATATCAGTGAGCAAAATGGCAGCATTACAATGACGATGAAATAGGCGCGTAAGGACAATAGACATGGTTTTATTGAATGTGTGAAGTATATTTGTGAAAATATTTAGACTAATGAGATTGCGTCAAAGTGTAAAAGGAAGCGCATCGTGTTCAACTAAGTTCGACTGGAGCCGTTTTGGTAAGAGATTTCAACCTACGGCAACAACCTACGTTTCCATGATGGCTGCGTTTAACTGTTCATTTTTGAACTTTTAATCACAGCAGAGTGAAATGTGGTAAACCTTTTGATACCAAATAACTGTAATGTAAATTTTGTTGCAAGCCAACCTTTAGCCAAAAATTTTTGTTCTCTTGGTTTGTAACAGGTGTTTATTCAAATTGCAAGAATTTTAATATTAGACTAGCCATGTGTCCCACGCTTCACGGGTGATAAAATAATTACCCAATGAATTTGAGTAACTCACGATGGTATCTTAAGCTAGTCTAAATAGTTACTATAATAACAGCTATGTTTGAAGCCAGCTTAATAATCATTAGCTATCACGTAACAAACTCTATTAATACAGTTAGGCACTGGTAACCATTAGTATTTTTGCAAGTGCTTCAAGAGTGCTTATTTTAACTGATGTAAGATATATGACCGCACTTATGCTATTGTATAGCAGTTTAGCCACTCGGTCTAGTAGTTTCAAATCCAGTCCAAAACAGATTTTCATTCCAAAAGCTATCACTATGGCTGGACGAATGACAGACCAACAACAGATACTGAAATTTACATCTATAGGTTGCTGATTATTTTTAGTTTGTTGTTATATTCCCTTATATGGTGAGCTGACAAGGATGAGATGAAATCAAAAGTCTGCCAACTGCTGTTTTTGTGACAAACTGTGCTTCATACTTTATTCAAGAATTGTGAAGCAAATTTTTGAATGCGCCTGTCAGGTATGGTCGCCATATAAAAGACCCTAATAGATATGCTAGAAACTATCCAGAAGCATGCTATTAGATGGGTTTCTACTCTTTAGATTAGAGCAATCAAAAGGTGTCACTAGCTGTATGCAAGAGAATGCCATAGATTTGTTTTAGAATTTTTTTGACAATTTTGAAATTGATATGTTAGGATTAAATTAAAAACAGCTCCCATCTGCAAGCACTATTGTTACTCTGCTGCATCACTGTGACACCATTGAAAACTTGAATTGTTTACACGTATTGCCAGCTGATTAGGTGACTCTTTGGTAGAGAGCGAGTGCCAACTTGCTATATATAAAATAGTCTAAGAATAATAAATACTTTGTGAAAAACACTGGGGATTCATACATTGAGAATATTTTAAAATGTCAATCTCAAAAGTAATTTTGTTAATGGAGCTAGAAGAAAATAGCAAAGAAATGCTAAAAATACAATAAAACTGCTGTGAAGAAAATCAGGGTAGTCAATGGAAGAGCATTCAGTTAGTTTTATCAAAGTTTGTTTTTATTGGTCGGGCGTCAGCAAGATCGCGGGCATTGTTGATTATCTAGAATCTTATTTTATTATTAGCGCTCTCCGGGTTTAACAGCACCGATTGTCGCAGAAAAACGCAGCTTCAATGGCAGCGAAAGGGATCGACGACCTAAGGCTAAATGAGAATTAGGTCGTCACATTTTGAGTACCTGAACCAAATGTTTTTTTTTGCAGGACGTACTTTTGACACCTCGTTTTTCATAGTTCTATTATTTTTTGTGTATTGAGTATAGGCTCATTCAAAAGCCAAAACTCTGATATATTGAAATATATAATAAAAAAATTATATAATTTATGTGCTTTAAATGTTTTTTCTTTGTATTGCGGAAGCTTTTCACAGGTAGCTACTTTCTCTAACTTTGGATGACCATTTAATTTTCTTTTTCTAAAAATTTACAGCTAATATAATTTCATGTTTTACTGCTACAGCCAGTATAACTCAATTACTGTATAGCTGTATCAATAAAATTGTATATCGAATTGTAGGGAAGCTCTTGACACGAGTGTCTCTAGGGATGTGAGTAAATGCTTACTTCTACATATTTTCTATGTCTATGCTACTATCACTAACTCCTTTTGGAACACGTTAGTTAGGCTCTTGATGTTCTCTATTTTGTCTCTTACCAACTTACCTTCTCATATTTTTGAGGAGAAACGAAACTTGCGGGCAACCTTTTACATTGGAAATACCAAGGGCTTTTTACTATAGAAATACCAATAACTTTCTACTATAGAAATACCAAGAACCTTTTACTCTGGAAATATCGATAGCGTTTCATTATAGAAATACAAAGAGCTTTGATGTGGAAAAACCAAAAGTCTTTTACTATGGAAATACCGATAGCATTTCATTATGTAAATTTTTGCTTAAACTTGTTGTCTATATGCTATTCAGTTTAGATTTTTAGCAACTCAACAGTCAGAGATTCTATCAAGTATTATGTTTTGTCCTTTACTTAATAAGAGCCGACGTGTTTTAGTCTTAAAGATTGACTTGCGACAATATTCATATAACAGTTATTTTGTATCAAAAGGTTCACTATGTCTTACTCTGCTGTTTGGTAGGTGCAAAAAAGGTGGAAATGTAATTATAAGCTCTTAAAAGCTACAAAGCGAACAGTTAATCACAGCCATCACCAAAGCGCTGTAGTTTGGAATACCTTTATTTCAATGATGTACTCATTTCAGCGTGGTAATTTTGTGATGCACGTGCTGTTATCACCTGAATTGAAAGGCCGATAAAAAGCTCAATAGAAAATTTTTGGTAGCATTAGTTTATCCCAAACACTGGGTTTCACCGAAAATCTCTTATCAAATATAGATGCTCGCTACTTTACAGTTTCGTTTCAGCTTGGTATAATCATCTAATCGTAATCTGATCACATGCCACACAGAACGATTTCTGCAGCATTTTCCGACTATCACCGATGACCAACAGGCTCGTCATGTTTATCAAAGGATGATATGCATTCCTTTGAACTAAAGTTGAAAAATTAAACTAATTTTTATGGTAGGCTTTGAGATATCAGTGAGCAAAATGGCAGCGTTACAATGACGATAAAATAGACGCGTAAGGACAATAGACATGGTTTTATTGAATGTGTGAAGTATATTTGTGAAAATATTTAGACTTATGAGATTGCGTCAAAGTGTAAAAGGAAGCGCATCGTGTTCAACTAAGTTCGACTGGACCCATTTTGGTAAGAGATTCCAACCTACGGCAACAACCTACGTTTCCATGATGGCTGCGTTTAACTGTTCGTTTTTTAACTTTTAATCACAGCAGAGTGAAATGTGGTAAACCTTTTGATACCAAATAACTGTAATGTAAATTTTGTTGCAAGTCAACCTTTAGCCAAAAATTTTTGTTCTCTTGGTTTGTAACAGGTGTTTATTCACATTGCAAGAGTTTTAATATTAGACTAGCCATGTGTCCGACGCTTCACGGGTGATAAAATAATTACCCAATGAATTTGAGTAACTCACGATGGTAACTTAAGCTAGTCTAAATAGTTACTATAATAATAGCTATGTTTGAAGCCAGCTTAATAATCATTAGCTATCATGTAACAAACTCTATTAATACAGTTAGGCACTAGTAACCATTAATATTTTTGCAAGTGCTTCAAGAGTGCTTATTTTAACTGATGTAAGGAATATGACCACAATTATGCTATTGTATAGCAGTTTAGCCACTCGGTCTAGTAGTTTCAAATCCAGTCCAAAGCTGATTTTCATTCCAAAAGCTATCACTATGGCTGGACGAATGACAGACCAACAACAGATACTGAAATTTACATCTATAGGTTGCTGATTATTTTTAGTTTGTTGTTATATTCCCTTATATGGTGAGCTGACAAGGAAGAGATCAAATCAAAAGTCTGCCAACTGCTGTTTTTGTGACAAACTGTGCTTTATACTTTATTCAGGAGTTGTGAAGCAAATTTTTGAATGCGCCTGTCAGGTATGGTCGCCATATAAAAAACCCTAATAGATATGCTAGAAACTATCCAGAAGCATGCTATTAGATGGGTTTTTACTCTTTAGATTAGAGCAATCAAAAAGTGTCACTAGCTGTATGCAAGAGAATGCCATAGATTTGTTTTAGAATTTTTTTGACAATTTTGAAATTGATATGTTAGGATTAAATTAAAAACAGCTCCCATCTGCAAGCACTATTGTTACTCTGCTGCATCACTGTGACACCAGTGAAAACTTGAATTGTTTACACGTATTGCCAGCTGATTAGGTGACTCTTTAGTAGAGAGCGAGTGCCAACTTGCTATATATAAAATAGTCTAAGAATAATAAATACTTTGTGAAAAACACTGGGGATCCATACATTGAGAATATTTTAAAATGTCAATCTCAAAGATAATTTTGTTATTGGAGCTTGAAGAAAATAGCAAAGAAATGCTAAAAATACAATAAAACTGCTGTGAAAAAAATTAGGGTAGTCAATGGAAGAGTATTCAGTTAGTTTTATCAAAGAAAAGATAACTCCCACACTGGGTGTAACTCATACACGGCTAGGAGTATGATTCAGAATAGTATAATTACTTTCTTTGTAGCTAGCTGGTGGAGCTGAAGAGGAAGCTAGCATTGTTGTCGTCGTGTAAGTAGTAACTACCACATACTTGTTTTTGTCGGCTGTTGCTTGGCAGCAGGCGCATTTCGGCGAAAGATCTTTCCAAGAGACAAGAGTTTTTCTAGACCATATCCAAATCCCAAATAATACCTACAGCTAAACACATGAAGTATTTGAACATGTAGACTGAGTACCCTGGTTTAATACTTGAAGTGTCACACAGGCACTTAATAGTTCTGTCCCATTCCGATGCACAAAGTTTGCAAAATGCTGACAAGAAGCCAATTAAAAGTTATTATTCTCAAACGGTCTGTATATAAGGAGCTTCTGAAAGTGATTAAATGAGAGTACCCCAGACGGGTGACAAGAAGTAGGCCAGGGAGGCCAGATGAGTGAACTTATATTACCCTTTTTACCATAAAGAGACAAGGCCATTTGGTCGAGTACTGCAGTTATACTGATAAGTTTTTGAGGATACCTTTTTATCACTTATTTTGACGAGGAATAGATATATATTATATTGCAAACTGTTTGAACAACTTTTCTTCATTCGTTTTATGCGCAAGTGAGGCTTATTATTTATAGATATACTTTATATCGAAGTCTGAGATAAGCTAACCTATTATTGATATGACAACGGTAGTCGAGTTTGCGTGCAGAATTTGAAATTCACGCCGAAAAGAGGCTATATGCTAATAATATAACAGCGGCTAACGCTCATACTACAGAGGAACAAACATTGGTGCCCAAGCGAGAAAAGACAACTACTGAGAGATAAGTATACAAACATTCAGGAGACGACAACTTGTGTTAGAATTATAAATAGAGTAACTAGCAGATCATACACAAATTTGCAGGATTGATTTGACAGTTGGTTGAAATAAAAAAACATTTTATTTGCCTGGCAGAAAGAGCCACTTAGCCAGTTTGAAAGATTTATTTGTTACATGAGAAAATCAGTCAGGAGTGCTACCTTACACAACATTGTATTGAACCACACAAAAACACGATTACTTTTTTCTTAGGCTACATTTAAATATTTTTTGAAACATTAATTTCCCAATTCAAATAGTCCTTAATATAGTATTTTGGATATGGTATATTATAATATATAATTATTTTTGTTCTAACATGAGAAAGGTTTAGCCTTGTATCGCACTAATTGTTTAAAAAAATATATCAAATATTTATCCGATTTAAATATATATTATTCAGTTTCTTTTTTTATTTTTCTCACATGAAAGTAGCAAACATTGAAATAGTGCATTTTTAATGCTAAACACACATCGTTATGATATGCTCAAAGTATATAACACATTGCTGAACTGTATATTTGTTGAATAACAGCATTTTCTATTTCACTTTAGATAGCTAAAATAGGTAACTTTACAATAATCCTTTTGAGTTGCTTTTTCCTATCATATCAGTATTTCTCCTATAATATGTTTACTAATCATTCCCTTTTATAAGTTCTATTTTATAAAGTTTTTTTTGTTTTGAAGCATAATTAAAAGTTGTCTTCTCTCCTTTTAACGACTGTAATTATTATCTTTCTAATTTTAAATAGCCTCAGATTAATATTGATGCATATTGAGCTCCATATTCATAGTTGTCTAAAAGTTGTATTAGAAAAAGCCTGGGCTATTTCTGCTAATACTTTCAAAATTGGTAGTTTACGCCATTTTGTGCGCTGCGCGGTTGCTACTTTATTTTTTGTTGTGTGAACCATCGAAAGTTTTTATTTAACCCTTTGTATTTTTCTCCCTTATTTAATTACCTTTTTTGTTGAAATAAGTTTACCTATGACCAAAGCATTTTTATTACACTGATTATTACCTGACAAATAATTCCCTGACTTAGCGTTGCCCCAACGAATGATTTACCTGAATTTTCTTGGCACTTCAGAACACATGTTTTAATAGGTGCCGTTATTGGCTTTTATTTATAATTAATCCTGTTGTTTGCAGGAGTAGCAAAAATGGCATGCTATTTAAGTATATTCAGCATATTGACTCCATTCCACTTTTTATAGTGTAGTTTTATCACTAAGAATTCTATGGTAACTGCAATTAAGAATCACGAATGTTTGACAATGCATGTTAATACGTGTTGCAAAAAGTTAACGTTCCTTACAATTCGAGAGTAACGTTCCACTGTAAACTGTGTTCAAATTATCGTATTGAAGGTATCAAATAATATGCTAGAAATCTGCAAATTTTTAAGTTATAAAATAATAATCAAATGTTACAAAGATATAACCAAGAACAATTGGCACAGACCAACTTTATTTATAATACATTCATAAACAAAAATTTACAGTTTTAAACCAAAATTAATGTTTGCAAAGCAAAAATATTAGCATTGATTGCTCAGCTAGTTGCGCTCTGATTGATGTTTAGTTTGAAACCATTTTATATTTTTCTGGTTGTTCAATACTTTCCACAGTGTGTTTAAACCTCATCTTTTATGCACAGTTGAGCTGGTCAATATAATCATTCAAACAATGTTTAGCAGAGCAAAACTGTTACGCGATGCACTTTAGAATACATCTATACAACTTTTCAGGCTAAAAAAAGAGAAACATCATGTAATCAAAATAGCTCTAGACTTTACCCTCAAAATACGTAGTAGCGCAGATTCATTGTGAATGCTCAAAACTTATTTCACATACATTGAAGTATTATGACCATTTTAAAAATAAAAACTATTAGCATGAAACAATAATTACACTAATGATAAATCTAGGTTGTACTAATTAGCTACTAATTTATAAATCCGTTATGCAATCTGTCTCCATGATTCTTAGTAGAACTGCAGTAATTGACCTTAAAGTTTTTCAATTGTGGTGGCACAATGCGGTGAACTTTGTTTACTAGATCAAACTGTTCAAATTCATCGGGAGACTATACCATAATTTTCATAGACAAATGTTGAACCAGAAGCTTGTAGATATGCTCAAACTATTAACATGCTGCTGTTCAGGCCTACTTAATAGCAAAACTTGTTGCATACATATGGATCGACAACATATTGCAGTTTATGTTACATCCTGAAAGCATTGGTTGTGTAACCTCTTGTCACGAAATATGATCAGCTCTAAATATTGGCTTTTTACCTACTGTAGTTACTGAAATATTACAATGTATGAACAGATAAATTTGAAAAACACCTTGTACTCAATTTCGATCTGATGTGAACAGATTGCTTTTAGCTACTGTCGTTACCCAAATATAATCATGTATGAGCCAATTATTTTGAGTTGTGGTTTGTACCCAAATATGATCAAAAAACTTCAAGCTACTGTAGTCACCCAATTGATGAAATATAAACAGACTTGTCTGCAGACCTGGAAGTTCCGAGTTCAAACACAGTACAATTCAAATTTTTCATTGCTAAAATTTTATCACTATAGCTGAATAAACTACCAACAGATGACAAATGGACACTGAGATTTATATGTATTGATTAAGACATTCTTTAAGTGTGTGTTTTAAGCTAAACTTGAAGTTTAAAATCAAGTTTAAATTGACATATTAAATTCAGTCTAAACATTGAAGTTTACTTTGTTTTACGAGCTTCAAAAATTGTAGCCACCAAACATGTTGCCGTCAAGTCTCATTCACATTACCTCTAGCCATATGTCTGTCTCAAAGATAAAAGCTGTACAGTACTACACTTAGTAATGTTGGACTTCACTGCAAATCATAACCACTAAATAGGTCATTCTTACACTGTGTGGGTAGATAGCGAATTACAACAGATTCAAACACATTTTTCATCGTATTATCTAGATTTTAGGGTTGTTCTTCATGGTATGGGAATGATTAAAGTTATATGCATACTGATTATTTATTGTTTTGATTGTTTATTATGATATTTGTACAATTATAGCAATTTTATAAAGGAAATAAATAGTGCCTTAAGATACAGGGAACCTGCCATGCAAGTTCAGTCCCGGAGTGCACTAAGTTCATATATCGAGGTTAATTAGCAGCTGCAGTAGTGTTTAAACACATTCTAGAATTATTACTTTGATAAATATTTATGGAGCTATAACAGTAGACTCCACAATTAAAATACAGTATAAGTTTAAACTAGTTCAATATGAGTTATTTTTAGTTTGCAAAAATACAAATATGTCATGGAAATCCACTCGTACACCAAAAATGATGCACATACCGTACAGGATGAAAATATCAGTAAATGAAAATATAGCAGTCAACTCCGCAATTTATTAAATTCCGTGAATAATTAGTTCTATTTTTATCACAAGGGAGAATAACTACTGCATCAAATTGAAAACTAGTCGCTAGGCTAGTTTTTAATATAACTACTAAACGTAGGTGAGTTCCAAAACATTTTTAAAATCATTGCTTAGGCTTTGAGCTAACACCATTACCAATGCATCACATTTATTTACAAAATTATTCAAGGTTTTTACAAGTCGTTCGGCATGGCTTCATCATCGCAAAACAGCTCTCCTAGTCTTTATACATTGAAATCAACTCCATCAATCTCGAATACCGAAGTTGAGGACGATCATGATTCTGATCTGGACATTATGGTATGTATTTGATGTGCTGTGCAGATACGTTTTTCCATTATTAACTGCATTAGTTAATTCTTTTGTTTAAAAACTGATCGCTTTCATTAAATACTTCAGCTATTGCTTTTGTACTTCCTTGACACTTGTTAAGATTTTTTTCTTTTTTGTGTTTACTGCAGATTGAGAATAAAACAACCTACTCCGATTACGAAAACTAGAGACAAGTAGTAATATTCATCAAGGCAGGAATATTGGCAGAGAAGCAACCAGTCAACCTAGACCCCTTCATTGACAACAACTCCTTGATATCGCTGCAGCAAACATGATTAAATTATATATTTTATTTCATGTATAGATATATTATAATTTATTACAAACTTGAGTGTACAAATAAAATTTTACAAACGATGAATGGAGTAAATATAAACAGTTTAGTCTATATTGCGGTTGTCTAGAGCAAGAAAATTAAACTGATACTCTTGATAAGTGAATACTAGTGTGTAATGGCGCTCTCTGACTAGTTATTTTGGTAATAGCAGCTCTACATCGCTGTTACTGTCTTGGGTAGATGTTAAAGACGATTCTCTTGCTACTACATGGCTGGTAAGGAAGTTATCATCAGAACTCTCCTCGTAGCTTACTATTGCAAAGTTCTGCCAGCTGGCCAAAGATTTGTGCTCGTAAAGGCGTTTTTGCTTTTTTTTAAATCAGATATATTCTCCTCGTAAGTAGCTGCGGTCACTTCTATCTGAATTTCCAGACTTCCCTGAATGATTCGTGATCTTCTAAAAATGACATACACCACCCTTGCAATCATTGTTCTTCCGTGTATGATGAAAAATCTCTCTCTCACACTAAAACAAATAATGAATTGGTAGGGATGGAAAACATGAATATTGCGTTTTACCGAAGAACCAAAGTAAGATTCAACTAATTTAGTAAATGTGAAAAACTCATTACTTACCACAAATTGTTGGTTCATCAAAGGCCTCCAAATCTGTGAATATTCGTGAAAACTTCTGAACGCAACAAAGAATTTATAGCTTAGTACGATCCACCCGTAGTTGTAAGCTAAATAGAAAACGGAACGCGCAATGCGCGCAGCCGCGCATGCGTAATGTTAACTCTATTGCTAGACGTAATAGAGTTAACTTTTCCTAGAGAGTGGCAGTTTTCAGCTGCGAATAAATTCATCCGCGAATATGCATGAAAAGACAATTTTCGCGAAATATAACTCATCATTATAACTAAATAAATTCATCCTGTACGGTATATTGCAACAATATCTATTCTTGCGGTGGTGGTGTTATGTTTGTGTGAGCATGTGTGTGTGTGAGCATGTGTGTGTGTCCGTGCGTGCGTTTGCATAGATATCATTCAAATGCAGTGTATATGTGTGGTGTATCTCTTTTTGTATTATTTTTTACTTGTTTGTGTGTAAGCAATTTGTGTATGTGTGGTTGCAGTTGTTTCTGTGTTTGTTTATTCATGCGTCTGGAATTTATAATGGTTTAGTTAGTTCATTTGTGTGTGTGCTCGTAGGTACCTAGAGTGGGTATCTGGTGTACGTGTGAGAAGTTTTAGAATTATTGGCATTGTTTCACAAACGTTTTTCCAAATGTTGCTAATAAGCGAAATACAATGTGGTAAACATCCTCCAATCGCAACAAGTCTGTCAAGGAACTTCTCTGAACTTCAAGGACAAGTATTTAACTTTAAAGATAAAGATACATATAAAACAATCAAATTGCAACTGTGTAGGATCGCTTGATTGAAAAGGTTGTGCTAAATAAACGGTCAAACATATTGCACTTACTGTTACATATCTGACTACACAAATGAGTGTATGTGTATGCGTGTTGGTGTGTGTTTGCAATTGTGTGTGTGTGTGTGCGTGCGTGCGTGTGTGTGTGCGTGTAAGTGTGTGTTTAATTCCTTGAGTGTAACTGTACACGTGTGTATGTGCACATTTAAGTACATTTTGTATCTGTGTGTTTGTGTATATGTGTTTTTGTGTATCTGTGTGTTTGTTTGTGTTTGTCTGTCAGTATATGTGTCTGTGTGTTAGATACTTCTTAAAAGTATAGATTATGTAATCATGAATCTTTTTAAAATATTGATCTAGTGATCTTCATGTAAGGGTGTGTGTGTGTGCGTAGTGCGTGGCGATGCATGTGTGTTTGTGTATGTTTGTGTTTGTGTATGTTTGCTGGGTCTGTGTTCGCACGTGTTTCACTGTTAATTTTTTTGTATTGGCGTTTGCTGGTGTGTTCCTTTGTGTCCTTTTTTGCGGTTGTCATGAGTGAATTTGTGTGCTTTTTTAGTGTTTTGCTATGTCTTTGTTTGCACTTTTGGTTGTGTGTGTGTCTGTGTGTGCAGCTGTCTGTGTGTGTATGTGTGTCTGTATGTGTGTCTGTGCATGCGGTTGTCTTTCTGTGCGTGAGTCTGTGCGTGAGTCTGTGCGTGAGTCTGTGTTACGATTGTTAGAACTATCATCATAGCTCTGCAAATATTTTTCCAAATGTTGCAGATAAGCCAGTTTATTCAGGTGAACTTTGTTCAGTTGCAACAAGCTGTTCAAGTCTGTCAAGCTGTTGCTGCGATTTTTAAGAACTAGTGATTAACCTGAAAGTTGAAGGTACATTTAATACTATCAATCTGCTATTATTTAGGACCGCCATCTAGCTACTACTGCAGCGTTTTGATAGAGCAATTTGCGATAGATAAATGGACCAAATACATCGCTGTTATTGTTGTCTCTTGACATATCTATGTGTGCGTGTGTATGTGAGTGTATATGCAAGTGTGTATGTGTAGAGCAAATATGCGTGTGTCTGTCTTGCATATGTGTCTGTGCATCCTTATGTCTATGTGTCTATACTGTTTGCGTTTGTGTGTCGGTGTGTGCTTGTGTGTGTCTGCAAATACGCTTGTGTATGTCTGTGTTTAAGCTTGCATGTGTGTCTGTATGTGTGCGACTGTGTGAGTGTATGTATTTATGCACATAGAGATACACACGTGCATGTGTGTATCTGTATGTGCTTTTGTGTGTGTGTCTGTGTTTACGCTTTTGTGTGTCTATGTATGTGGTCTGTTTGTATGTGTCTGCGTGTGTTTTTATGTGTGTGTGTTTGCGTGTGAGCAAGTAGGCGTGTATGCTTTGCATGTGTGTTATGATGTGTTATTTTGCTGTTACATGTGTGTACATCCATGTGTATGTTGCAGTATTGCATGTGTCTGCACATTCGTCTGTCTGTGAGTGTGCATGCACGCGCGGGTCTGCGTTTTTGTGTGTGTGCCTGTATCAGTGCATGTGGTCTGTTTGTGTGTGTTTGTGACTGTATGGGTATGTCTGCGTGTGAGTAAAGGTGTATGTTTGTCTGTGCGTGTGTTTATATATCCATGTGTGGTTGCGTCTATGGGTCTGTCCGTGTGTGTGTCTGTTTATGCGTTAGACGCTCCTTAAATGTGTAGTTTTCGAAAAAATGGTTCTCCATGGGAAGAATGTGGGTGTATGTTGGTTAAAGTCAATGTTTATGTGTGTCCGTATGTTTGTGTGTGTGACCATTATTAGAACCACCATTATCATTCTTCAAACATTTTTTTCAAATTTTGCAGATACCCGAAATTCAATTGGTCGAACTTTGTTCAATGGCAACAAGCTATCCAAATCCGTCAAGTGATTACCAAAATCTTGAAGTACAAGTGTTTAACCTAAAAGTTGAAAGTACATTTAAAAATATCAAACTACTACTTTTTAAGACCGCTATCAAGCTGATATTTGCAAACTTTTGATAGAACTGCTTGTGATAGATGAATCGATCAAATACATTGCTGTTGTTACAAATTTTTTGATACATTTGCTTGTGTGCGTGTACATGCCTGTGTGCATGCGCGTGTGTATCTGAGCTCCTGTGTGCATTGGTCATGGATTTGTGCATGCATGTGCTTCATATTTTATTTATGTGTATGTGTGTACACGGGTGTGTTCATTTGCTTTTTGTTCGCTTTTTTACTGTATGTGTTGTTGCTTTACGTTTTTATTTGTGCCCGTACATGTGTGTGGTGTGTGTGTGTACATGCCTGTGTACATGCCTGTGTGCGGAATTCCTGCGTGGATTTGCGCAAGAATTGCGTATGATTGTGCTTCACTGTTTATTTCTGTGCTGTGCTGACTCGAGGTATTTCAATAAAAAAGGAATAGCTCTTGTTCTGTAAATGTCCTTTACAGAAATATGTTGTGTCAGGATTTTTATATTATTCGTTGAATAAAGAACAAGCTTTGCCTACTATGAACTATAAAGATTATGTTTATGTGGATTCTGATGCTTACAATTGATTACATTTATGCATACTTTGAGGGTTGTTGATGCTTAAAAGGTCCAGAGCTTTGGGGCGCTGCCCCAAACCTCGTTGGGGTCTAAACCGCTCCCAAACCCCCTGGCGCTCATAACTAGTCGCCTAACATTTGCAGCCCCAACTTGCAACCAGGGAATAAAAGTCTGCGTCATAGCAACCGATATCAAGAAGTTGTGATATTTATTTAGATTTTTGAACATATGCTGAATTTAAAAATCTAAACAAATTTTAGTTGATTGTCATAGAAATAGCTGTATATCTATAAGAAAATGTAGGCCTATTAATTAATTTTGCAGATATTAAAAACGGCTTGGCAGTACCGCAGTATTGGGCACAGTCGTAGTATCATCAACAAATTCTTTAGAAAAATAATATCAGTAACATATTGCCTAACATCGATCACTACATACTTTAATCTTGTAAATTCGAATGATTATTCTTATAATTAAATATTATAATCATCTTATAACATCGAATAACCATTCTTATAATTAAATATTGTTATAATCTTATAAGAATCATCAGAAAAATATCATCATTTCCGTTACTTTCACTGCTTTGGACATCAGTTGGAATACCAAAGTACCCATTATAAGTGTCCAAAATGTCAGTTACTTTGAAATCGGCAACAAAGAAACGAATGCTTTTCAGTACTTTTATGTTAATTACAGAAACCTTTGGCAATTGGAAATTGACGCAGACTGGTGAAATGTGCACGTTTTTCTCGCGAAATGCACACAACTTAATGGTTCTTCTCTCTGTAGCGCGGCCTTATTGTCGTTTTATTGGCCAGTCCTAATTTTGATTAAAAGGGCATGTCAAGTTTTTATGGCGATTTTAGGCCAAATTAATTGGTCCATTTGTGTGTAATAGGCCATTTGTGTGTAATTCAATCAGATGGGTTAGTTTTAAGACATTGTCTACAAATTTCAAAGACTTGGTAACATATTTAAATAGGTTTATATGTGTTTTGTATTGTTGTTATACTTGAACGACTCCATAGAAAAATGGTTAAATTAGTTGGGGAGATTTGGGCACAAGGGTTTGGACGGCCGCTCATGAATAATTTTTGTGAGTTGTGTGCACATGCATTTATCATAAAGCTCCCAAACAATCGCTAAGCTCGTGTTTGGTCGTAGGGTTATAAAAATGATTAAGAATGTTTACTTTTACTTGTTACTCATACTTGTTTACTTTATTCTAGTCCATACTACCGCCTCTGTTAGGTTGATATGGACTATTTTAAACTGGTATCAGCCGCTTTAATCAGTTTAGTAAATCCCTCAATAAAGGGAGACAAATTAAGTCAGACAAATATAATCTGATTACATTTATTCGAAAGGGTAGCCTCAGGACCTACATATTAATAAGTCATAATAGGCTGCGATGTAGTTTTTCATAATAATGAGTTGCTGTAGCTAAGCCAGTACACTCAAATAAAGTCTACAAAATTTTTCAATATGAGACTTGATAGATTCATTCAACTATTTGCAAGTGATTTTCTTAATTTCTTAGTGTCACAAGTATTGGCATTCTGCTTGTATCAAACTTTCATAGCTTTCAATATTGAGTCAGAGTGTTATGGAACTTGATAATTAACTTTGTTAAAAATATAACTTGATCTAGTACATTTAAACTGAAATTGTATTATTTTATTTTAGAACTTCCTGAACCCTATTAGAAGAAAGAGGGCAGCTCTTCCTTTATAACATCTGCGTCAGCAATAACCTGGCCGCTGCCTGTTGCCCTTAAATTTATGGTAGATGTTGTTCATCTACGTAGATACTTTGAGGGAAGCAGAGCCCAAAACTCTAACGAGGCCAGTGGCAGAGGAGTGGATGACCAATTTTATGTCTTCGTTTAATCCCTTTCACCCAACCGTCACCACAATCAGTACAAAAGCAATCACCATCACATCCGTCTTCACCATCAAAATCATCCTTTCCATTTCCATCATCCACACCCTCCTTACAAGCACCACTCCTCCCATCATTGCCACCCTCTCCATCCCCAACAGGAACAGTGAAAAAATTTTAATTCGCTGTGCCGCTGTAGGAGTGGCGGTGCCAGCATTCAAACCATACAATAAGTTCTAACGCCAAAAAATCTATACCGTTGTAGGCACTGCTGGCATTGCTACAACACCGCATCATTGCTACCAGGTGATTCTATCATTACCACTCATTTAACCCACTACCAGCAATCATTATTTCTACTGACACCACAAGCATCACCACCACCACCCAATCACCTCAATCACAATGATCCTCTTCGATGAAATCACCACCACTATCACCGTCATCATCAACGCAACGATCTTCCGATTTACCACTATCACCACAACAACTCTCACAACCTCCACCTCTCTGCTGTCGCAATCACCATAATCTTCAATACCATAATCTGTAACTCCATTACTTCCGCAACCACAAACACTGCAACAGTCACTAACTCATCCTTACCACAACTTCATCTTTACCACAATCACCTCATCACCATCATCACAATTGCCATCTCTACCACCAACACTATCTCTCATCAAACATCAACACTACACATCAACTCACCGCCTAGCCCGCCACCCGCTGCCACTCCACCTCCAACCCACTGTCACTCAAAGAAAGCCTATATCCCCTATCCCACCATCCACCAACAAACACCACAAGACAATACCTCAGCCCAGGTTAAAGTGAGTATTGATTGTCATTATCATAGATGTAAACTTGTTAGATGATTATTGACAAGTCATGGCAGTTGGTTACTGACAGTTTAAAGTTTGCTGATATTTGATGCTATTTAGTTTCTACTCGGTGAATGCCTGGCGTTGCACTAGCAATAAAATAACTAACTAACAATTTTAAGTAACTTAAACTCGTAACATAAGTTAGTTTCAATCTTTATTATAATAATAGCCATGTCTGTAGCCAACTCAATATTTGTTCCATTACACACAGCATAAGTAAGAAGATGCATATATTTCAAAGCATGATTCACTGAAGTAAAAATGCTGAATTTCTATTGACTTTTTACAACTAAAAACTTATGAATCAATACAGTTTGAATACCGTGTCATTTGACAAGCCATAATTTTTATGTAATGTTGTCACTGAGTTTTTGCCAGAATAACAGTTTATCCTGTTTATGCTATAAATAGTACTACTGTATCACATCAGCTTATCGAATTCAAGGATAGAAAAATAGTTATAATCTTCTGAATGCTTCAATCTCTTTTATTATTTTCTATCTGAGAGTAGTTGAAGGTGCTGCTATAGTCTGAGAGTGGTAGAATGATGAGACTACTCTATGTAGACGGGTGAAGGTTTAGACTACACACTAAAGCAGATTTAAAACTTAAGCTGATATTTAAGATCCTTGCTGGTTAAAATCTTACTTATATAGTGGGCCATAATGATTGGAACATTTAAAATAAAACATTATTTGTTATTAATTATTAGTTACTTTAGTGCATATTAGATTAATTCTTGTAATACACACATCAATAAAACACTAGAGATGTTCTACACACAAATATTATTAAATATCAAAGGGTATTTGTTTGTGCGTATCTGCACATTATTACAAATTCCAATAAAATTTTGTTTATGCTCATGGAAAAAAATTGACCGAATTTAATGCAGTTTTGAAGCATATTAATACAAGTAGTTATTCGCGAGTAAATTGGTGCCCCTTTGAAGTATTACTAGCATCTTAATAGCTGTACTGCCCTTATTATCATCACAGGATAGGATACAATGGGTGCTCAGTAAATATATCATAATTCTTGAGAAATTTTTTGATGGCGAACAGGCCATACAAGCTGCTTTTTAAATATTGATTATATGTATGGTCTGAAAAAGTAAAAAAATAAGTTCATGCAATGAATGGTAATATCCAGGTGTGTTACTCACTAAAATCCAGGTGAGTCACTCACTAATATCCAAGCATGTCACTTGCTAATATCTTGGCATGACAGTTGCTAATATCCAGCCATGTCTTTTGCTAATATTCAGGCATCTAATGTTTCACTTTGCAGACCCCTCGTAGACAAATTGCTAGATATATATTGCTTTGCTCTTGGAATTGCTTCCCCTCAAGTGAAAACCATGAGGACATCAGTCTATTCACGCCAAGTACTGCACAGAACCAAATATATTCTACCCAGTATTCAGAACAACAATGCTGCTGAGTTGGCATCTACACCCATACCTAGCTTTAAAAATGTTAAGAGGCCTCTCCGGATGCCTTCAGCTCCATCAGGTATTGTTCTCTCCTGGCACTCTTGTATTCCTCTTCTATTTCCTGCTGGTCATGCATTTCCAATTTCTGTAATTTGGTTTTGGATACAATTAGAAACTAGCATATCTTTAAAATCTGACCAGAAACCAAAATGACGTGATAACTTGCTGTTAATTTTAAAAAGGAAATGAACATTTTTAAGTACATATATGTCACTAAACATCGCACTGCTTCAATAAAATTGGCAAATACATGCTTATATAAGTCAAGAGACAGTACTGTTTGTGTAAACTACTACATTGATACTCTCTGGTACCATAGCAATACTATTAACATACTGCTTTCTGTGCACTGTAGGAATGGCGTGTTATCAATATAACAGTATTATGTGTGCCTGTGTATGCGCAGCAAAAGCACTCTGTCACTCAAATGCATGTTTGTAGAAGTACTGTGTTACCATTGTGCCAGGGGTATGATATTGTTGTTGTCACTATGCATAATTGTGGGAATGTTATCCTACTACTGTATATGTACTAATAAAATCTTGTGGTACCTCTGAGCATATACTCTAGAAGTATAATGTACATGCTGTTAGAATAGCAAAAACCACAGGGCTTGTTCTGTGGAAATACTATGTTACAATTGTACAATACTGTGAGATTACGATATTATTTATATGCATGCATTGTAAAATTGTGATATTGCCGCTGTTCATACACTGTTTAGTAGTACTTTGCCTCTGTGCATGCACTGGTAAAGTACTAATTTCCCAGTGTATGCACTGTTAGAATATGGTGTGGCCAGTGTATCACACTGTGGTCGTACTATGTTGGCACTGCGTATGTAATGTTGCAGTACTACGTTGTCACTGTGAGTGCACTGCTAGAGTACTACATGTATGTCATTACGGTTTCACTGTAAAATTACAGTCTTAGCCAAGTGTGAGCGTCAGTGTATATTGTATTACAGAGACTGATGAAGGTATCACACATTCAGGATTTTATAATAAAGCTATCTCTAACCAAACTCTGTTGTATATTTATAGAGCGGTATTATAGTGTGTACTTCTCCTTCTCTAACACTACCTGTGGGTATACATGTTATTTTATACGGTATCAGTAATTATTAGCATAGTTTAAGGTTACAATGAGTGTGTGTTTTGTGGTGACCTTTTTGGCTGCTTTTGCTTGCTGGTACCTGCTAGACTTGTCACTTTTGCTAGTACCTGCTAGACCTGTCACTTTTGCTAGTACCTGCTAGACCTGTCACTTTTGCTAGTGGTCACCATGATAGTCTGCATGCAGAGCATTTTTATTGGAGTTTCTCTTGCCTATCCTTTTAGATATTCACTTGTTTAGACTTCCCAACTCTTGATCGCTGTTGAGACACTTGTGGATTTATCATTTAACAGGTTACATATAGAGTGGTTGGTGTACTTTAATACAACCAGGGAGGTGCTAGAAAGCTCCCCTGATTAGCTTATCAATAAATAAGTTTTTTGTTTGTTCGCTTAAACTCTTTCTAATGATACAGTAGCCTAATTATATAAAGGCACAGTTGAGTTTAGGCATTTTCTGTAATAAATGAGTCATCCCTGTCTCAGACCTTCCTCCCATGTGTTCAAAAAAAAGCTATTTGTAATCCGAAAGTGAAACAGAGAGGCTGTGATCAACTAAATGTAGCTTGTGTACCGAGGCAAAAGTTAAGGAGGTACACGTAGTTGATTCTTCTCTCTCCTGAAACCAATATTACATTAATAAGACTTATCTTTGGGATCCAGTTTTATATGACTTTAAGGGAGGCACTCAGTAGCTATTAGAAATACTTATGATTTGGTTGAGATTCAGGAAGGTTCAAATCTTTTGCAGGTTTTGGACCACAGATGCATTTGATAGATATAGTCAAGGAGTTGTCCGCTACTCCAAGGTTGCCCAGGGTTATTCTTCCAGTACTCCCTTGGTCACCCCTTGTCATTTCCGAAAGCAAGTAGTTTTCATTTTATATTTTTCTTGAATTGCTATGTTTCAATACTTATCAGTTTAAATCGAAGTTATCAGAAGATAAACAAGAAATGGGCAGACCTTAGAAATTGGAATATATGCAGTATGTGGGCTGTAAAGATCGGTGAAAAATAATTGAGCAAAAAAAAGTTTTCATAAGATTTACCAACCATAGAAATAGTCTGGTACCTTAACAAAACTATGGATGCTGTGCAGGGGTGGGCAATTGATGAAGTCTAGATGCTAGCCTAAAAATGATTGGTTTAAATGAACTGTTATTAAAAATAATGGGTGGAGATTGTAAAGGACATGTGCTTATATATTAGCCTAGAGCAAAATCTGCGAAATATACTGTATATAAATAGAATAACTTAAATACAGCTACGTTTTTGTTAATAGGTTAAGTCCTGTTAGAGAAACTAGCCATAGTTATCTGGCAAAAGGGAATGATAGAAGCTTAGATAACTCAGGCTATTATAAGCTATCTACAACAGTGAGGATGTCATATAGAGACCACCTGAAGCCATGTAGGAGACTCACCTCATTTTATAATAATGCTCTATTTAGCCACTTTTTCCGCTTTTCAGTTTTCCAGGGAGGGTATGTGATGGACCCTTTGTGATTCTAAGTGTCATAGCTGGTCAGTTTAAAGCTAAAATGTCTTATTGTTAAATTGACAGGTGGGTGGTATAAAATTAGAGGCCACTTTAGTGCATCTTCCTAAAGATCTTCTTTTGCAATCTTTCTTTGCAAAAAGAGCCAAGAACATTTTCTACAGGTGACCCTAACATCAGGGTCTCATGTCAGAGTGACCATCGCTAACCAGTATCGATGCCTAGTTGTTCTGCAACAACAGCTCTTGGAATGCTCAGGATCCTTACATTGCAAATATTGACATTGAAGTTTTCATTCCCAAAGCAGTGGCAAGAAAACCGCTAATAGTTTTCTCAGTTATCTCCTCACTGTAAGTTGTCTCATCTCTGCAAAATGTCTTATTATAATACAATCATGTAGATGAACAAATCAAATATGTTGCAGTGATTGTTACATATATGTTGCCATGTTTGTGTGTGTGTGTGCGTGCGTGCGTATGTGTGTGTGCATGTGTGTGTACATCTATGTGTGTACGCGTGTCACTATGTGTGTACGCGTGTCACTATGTGTGTGTATTTGTTGGTGTGGCTGTTTTGGTGTCCATATGTGTGTGTCGCTGTCTGTGTGTCGGCGTCTGTGCGTCGCCGACTGTGCGTCGCTGTCTATGCGTGTCGCTGTCAGTGTATGTGTCGCTGTCCATCTGTTTGTGAGTTTGTGTGTGCGGTGGTGCATGTGTGTGTGTGTACAGGTGTGTGCATCTGTGTGTGTGTGTCTGTGTTTATGTTGTGAGCAAGTAAATTAATGTGTCTATCTGTGTGACTATTATTAGAAATACCGTTATCGCTTAGCAAACATTTTTTCAAAAGTTTCAAATACGCGAGATTTATTTTGGGTTAACTTGTAGTCAATGGGGTTAACTTTGCTCAATCACAACGAGATTTGCAAGTCTGTCAAGAGGTAACCATAACCTTCAAGGGCAATTCTTTAACTTGAAAGTTAAAGGTACATTTTAAACTATTAAGCTGGTACTATGCAAGACCGTTATAGTGCTGCTGTGGTGAACTTTGATAGAACAGTTTGTAATAGATGATTGGTTCCACCACATTGCCGTTATTCTTACATATCTGTGGACATGTCTATGTTTGTGTGTGTGTCTCTGTGCGTGTTTGTCCGTGTGTTGGTGCGTTAGACATTCTTTAAAAGTTGAGGTATCGATATTTTGATTCTTGTTGAAAATAACGGGTGTATATATGTGCGCTTGTGCGTGACCGTGTGTGCATATCTTGTTGTATGCGTTTGTTGTGTTTATGTTAGATTCTGTGTTTATGTACACGTGTTTGTTGTGTGCGTGTATGTCTGTGTGGCCATAATTTGAATTGTCATGAAAGCTCTGAAAAAATTGTTCCAAATGTTGCAGTTACGCGAGATTCAATGGAGTGAACTTGGTTGTTGAAACTACATTTAAGACTATTAAACTACTACCATGTAGGACCGCTATCAAGCTGCTACTGCAAACTTGAATGAACAGTTTTGCGATATATGAATGAATCAAATACGTTGTTGTTTTTGTTCCAGACCTGTTGAAATATATTTGTGTGTGATTTCATTTGTTTGGGTCTGTTCATGTTGTTGCTGGTGTGTGTGTGTGTGTGTGTGTGCGCGCGCGCGCGCGCGCGAACTTGTAAATGCATGCAATTGGGGACTCACACCAGAATTTAACAGACAAATTGGGGACGTTCGGAAATTGGGGACGTCCCCAATCTTTTAAACCCTTTTTTCTTATAAAAAACTAAAAAATATATAGTTTAATCCAAATCCCGACAAAATCTGAGCACTGTCCCCAATTGCCTGCATTTGTACGAGAACATCTGTGAGTGTGGGTGTGTGAAAAAATATGTAAGTCCCCATAAAGTTTGCTAAATTCTCACACACATTTGACCTGCTTCCATTTGTTAGTAGGCAAATATTTGCGGAGTTTTCTTCTCATAGAATCTTTTTACCTAACAATTGGGGACATATATTTTATTGGGGAGCTAATTTCTATCTTGTAAAAACTCACAATATTTGCGAGTTTCTACAAGAATGAAATTACAAGAGATGAAAACTCACAACATTTGTGAGTGAAAAGTCACAATATTTGTGAGTTTTTATCTAAAATGTAGCTTTGGAAGCAAATTGACAGTTTACACTATTTTTAAACTTATGTTTAGCTAAAGGCTATATTTGCTCTTCTGCATTACAAATGTATTTTGTAGTTTAGCATTCGCAAAGTTTTTTTTACAATATAATGTATTTGGTCAGCAGTTATACACGCTCAGCAGAAATTTGAAAGTGTGTCTCGTTTGCTTCCTTCAATAGTTCAGGCCTTTAATAATCCTTGAGAGCTCTTGTACTTTTTCAAATATTCTCACATATGCATCCTTCTTTACTTACTAGCTATTATTTTTAGTATGGTTGTAGTTTATACGCAAATAAAAAAATTTGCGCTTTATTGTTCAAAAGAGTTGTTTGAATTCATTACGTACATTTCTTACATAGGTTATAGCTGCATAAAATCTCAGGTTAATTTCACATAGTCTTAAGCATAAGATCTCTGTACATGAACTTTATTGACTTCAAATATTGATCCATTGTATGTCTTTGCAATAACTTTACTACATCATCCTTCCTTGATATTTTTAGACTGAATAAAATATTAAAATAAAACATGTAGCCTCCAATGCTTTCTCTAACTCGTTTACATTTTTCCTATATCTATGAATAATAATGGTCAAAATTCTGATTTAAAATATGTTTTAAAAGTTAACTTAAATGTCTGATAATTTTGGTTCAAAACATTTACTGTAAAACAAACATTATTAAACCAATTTTAAGTGTCTCTGCAAATTTCTAATCTGAGATCTGTATATTGTTAGAATTCAATCAAATCTTCTGTTTTTTCTTTCTCAGACCAATGGTCCATCATTGAACTTTTTTACTATGTAGTATTCTTTCATCAGCTCCACTAAAAACATTCGTTACTACTAAAAGATCAGAGTCAATTACAAAGATTGACAAGGTAGTATATCTTTAGAGAATGAAATAGCTAGATGGAAAATTCTGCCATACATTTATCGCTCCTCATTGAAAATACTTATAGTTGTTTTAGAAAATATATATATTTCATCAAGTTTATATTGAGTATGTTGACAATACCAATATTTTTATCTAAAGCTTGATTGTAATTTAACTCCTATGTCCCTATGCTTGCTTTTCATGTATGGCTTGAAAACAATGGAATTATACAAGTTTCAAGTTTAATCAATTGCGGTTATCAATGTGTAAAACTAAGCAGCAGTGTCAACACTTATTGAATATATTTAATTCTTTTTGGCTTTTGGATTTTTGAAAAAGTGCTTGTCATCACCTCACTTGTTCTTTTTACTTTTGTTGATAATAGTTAACTCATGCTGACGCATTGTAAATATGTTGATGACTGGCATTGCTAGCAGTATAAAACGAGATTCCGCAACAAAATTAATTCAGTAACGTAATTAAATTTGTTGTCTGTTTATGCCAATCGCTTGGCATGAGTGTAAAACATCCTTGCATTCTGCTGTCTTCTCTGTTCTGCAAAGTGGAAGGACTTAAGAGTTAATAGAAAACTCTGTTGAAATTTTTGCCTTGATAAAAGCATTAATAATTGTAAAATCAAAAACGTAGATAAGACATCAGTTTGCTACTCCTGCTGTTTACTACTTACAAACTAAACTCGCAAAGATCAGCATTGATCCTGAGAAGCAATTGGTTCTATTAAATTTATATCCAAATAGAATAGCCTAACACTGAGTTATCCTTTGTACATCATACATGTGTAGAATTAACAGTTCCTAAAAGTAAATTAAAAAAGTGTCATAATATGTATATTTATTACTCAACAAAAACTTCATAGACAACTATGGAACTTTTGAACTGAGTTTGAAGTAGAAATGAAGTCATGCATAACTTTTACTAGCATAATTATGAAAGTGTGCACATGATATTGCACATGAAATTGTCCACCGAGCACATGAAATCGGCAAAAAATTAGGTATACAAAAAAGCAAAGTGTTTTTGCATACTCGCAAACAATAAAAAGATTTTTTGGGGTGTTAAATGGGTGTGAAATACTGAACGCAAATAATCGTCAACATGAATGATTTTTTTAATGTTTATTACTACTTGGTTCATGGGAATGCAATAGATTAAAATTTTTTTAATTTTATTGTAGTATTCATCATATATAATTTTAGCTGGATTTCAGTAGTGTATATATGTAAGAGCCTAATACGGTTCAATGAATGCATGAAACTTTGTTTGTTATACGATACAAAGCCAAATGCGCTTAGCTAACGTCTCAGCAAATAAGCAATGCATACTGAAAATCTATATATAAATATCAGTGTCTTTTTGTCTTCTATTGTATGTTCATTTATAACAAGTATGCATTGTTTTAACATAACAATGCATAACTTACATGACTCTCGCATAAGCTTGATTGATATGATAAGCAAGAATATTGCAATCAGTAGAGAGCTGTAGTAGGACTGAAACAGGCACCATATGAATTACACAAATATATAAACAGTACACAGAAATAAATGCAGTACGCAAAAATAAAAAAACACCTTCATTTAAAACCGTCATTTTTATTACCCGTGCAAAATCGGGCAATCTGCTTGTTTTATATAAAGCAAGAGAGGCTGCTACCTATTTGTAAAAACTCGCAACAACAAAAAATCTAAAGAAGTTAGACCAATATAAAAAAAAAAAATTTTTTATAATTAAAACACAAAATAAAACCAAAACTTCTTTTGATCACTAAAAAATACCAAATAGTAGATCCCTGGTCAAAGATTTTCAAAATCACACTGGCAAAACTGCTAGCAATTTCTTGTTAACTGTTTTTTTAATTATTCTTGACAAAGTTATTACTTGCGCTGTTTTAATTAAAAAAGTTCACAGGTAAACGTTTGTTTTTTTGCTATTTATAATTTTGTTCGAAAAACTTTGCAATTATTTTTTTATAGATTGCATTGTAACAAACTAATTTTAGATATCAATAGCGATAGGGCAATAATTTAATTATAGTGCTATTGTTATTGTGATTCCTAATTTGAAGTAAACAGTTTTATAAGAATTATTCTATAGCTGGCCATTGACTACTTCTGTTGGAAAGCTTACCTACAGTTTTAATGTTTGGAAAACCGACTCATTTTACTTTTTGTTGGTCATAGTTGCTTGTTTTTTTTAATAGTTACTTTTAAAAACTCTCATAGCATTGGTAAAATTTTCGTGCTATCTGAGATTTGTTTGAGCCAACGTGTTATCGCTTCTCAACCTTTGCCTGTCATACATTTAGCCTGTAGTGTCTTGCTTATGATTATGTAACATCGCAGAACCACAAGTTAAATAAATAGAACAAAGAAACTTATTCAGTACTGCTGGTCATCTGTAATAACAAGATTATAACATTGGATGCTTTACACACCAAATCAAAGACAAATAAGATGTTTACTTCCATAAAATTTGTGCTCAATAGCATATACAATTTACAAATATTCAATGAGTTTATTATTTTCCATTTACTCCATTCTATAATATTCTATTGGCACAAGGCTTTATTGGTAACTAAAAACCAAGCGGATGCAGTGAGTGAGACATGTTTTTAATAAACTAGAAACTTGTAAATTTCACAGACACTGCAAATAATTTGTCAATAATTTACCTAGGCGTGAGATTTTGAACTTCATTTGCAATATCACCCAGTTAGCCTCAAACAGAACAAATTGTATTTGTTTTGTATTAATGATACTCATGCTCACGTTCATTATAAATCACATTGTTTTTACTATGCCAATCTTTTTAAGAAAATGCGTACTTATTTGCCAATCTAAATAGCTTTCAAAATGCATCAACTTACTGCTCAGGCGCCAAAGAGTAATGTCATATGTTTTAAATGGAGAAAATAAAGTGAACCACCTGTAATAATTAAGCCGGATCATATTTTCAAAATATTACATCTGTATTGACGTTGCACACCAAGATCACTGTTATCATAAACTATACAGATGTAGATCCATGTTGTCAAATATTTCACATGGAAACATCCTATTTGACATTCACAAGTATTTTTTATAGATTGCATTGTAGCAAACTAATTTTAGATATCAATAGCGATAGTGCAATAATTTACTTATTGTTCTATTGTTATTGTGATTGCTAATTTGAACTACTCAGTTTTATGAGAATTATTTTATAACTGGTCATTGACAACTTCGATTGTAAATTTTATCTACAGTTTCAATGTTTGGAAAACCCATCTAATTGTATTCTGTGTTACTGATAGTTGCTCTTTTTTTCAATAATTACTTTGAAAAAGTCTCACGGCATTAGTGAAATTTTGATGCTGTTTGCGATTTGTCTGACCCAACATGTTATCGCTTCTCAATCTTTGCCTGTCATACCTTGAGCCTGTAGTGTCTTGCTTATGATTATGTAATATCGAAGAAGCAGGAGTTAAATCTGGAGAACAAAGAAACTTATTCAGTACTGCTGGTCATATACATTAACAAGATTATAACATTTGATGCTTTATACACCAATCAAAGACAAATCAAATGTTTACTCTCATGAAGTTTGCCCTTGGTAGCATATACAATTTACAAATATTCGATGAATTTAGTATTTTCTGTCTACTTTGCTCTACAGTATTCTATTCTGCGCAAAGTTTTATGGTTAGCTAAAATGCAAGCAGACTCAGCAAGTGAGACATGTTGTAAATACTATGGTGGCTTCAAAATCCCCAGACACTGCAAATAGTTTTTAAGAATCTACCCAGGTGCCAGGTTTTAAACTTTATTTGCAACATCACCTAGCTAGCCTCAAACAGGAAATATTACATTTGTTTTGGATTAATGATAGTCATGCTCACGTTCATTTCAGATCACATGATTTTCACTAAGCCCATTTTTTTAAGGAAATGCGTACATATTTGCCTATCTAAACAGCTTCCGCAGTGCATCAAATCACTGCATAGTTTCCAAAGAGTTATCACATGCATCTTAAATAGAAAAAATAAAATGAACAAAAGCTAACGATCAAGGCAAATCATATTTTTAAAATATTTCATCTAAATTGATGTTGTTCCCATAGACTACTATTATCATACGCTATACTGACATAGGGCAATATTGTCAAATGATTTATTTG